>NW_017196279.1:0-8563 GCF_001704415.2 Capra hircus
TGAGTCCCTCAGATGTCTCAGTCCATTCCAGGGAAAACTGTTTTCCCTTCACTGCCTCGATTTTAAGCCGAGGATCGACTCACACCACCATGTCACGTGGGAAAGCCCTGTGGGAAAGCCTCGTGGGAAAGCCTCATGGGAAAGTCTAGAGGGAAAGCCACAGATCCCTTGATCCACGAAAAGGGAAGCGTGACACTGCTGCTACAGCTCGGGAGAAAAGCTCACGTGCATGCCCCCACTCGAGACGAGGACTTACGCCTCTGGGGAGACTCCCGAAGTACCCGAAGATCCATGTCGGCACTGGAAAGGAATCCTCAGGTTCCGGCACTGACTCCACAACAGGTCTTAGGCCCCGGCATCGACGGGAGAGGAATCCCGAGAGGCCCCCGAGCAACTCGCATGGGGACTGGCCTTTCCTGAGGCCACCAGAGTGGGTCTCTGAGGTCCCCGTCGTAAGACGAGAGCACCTGCCGCAACTCGAGAAAATCCAGGAGGTTCTCCCCTCCAGGCGACATGAGGCCCATTTCCGCTGAGGTATCTCGAGGCTAATCACACCTTACCTCTGGAACTTCTAAAGGGTCCTTCACACCCTTGCTGCAACTCAAGAAGTTCCCCGACATACCCGTCTCCACTCGAGAGGAAGCAGGAAAGTGCCGCCCACATTAAGAGGAGCCACGTTTCCGCCTCCTAGCTCGAGAGGTTTGATCCTTTCCCTGCGTGGTGGGGAAAGAATTCGCGGCGTTCCCGTCGCATCTCAAGAGGAGGCGCTCTCCAGAGGAAAAGAGAGAGGAACTCCATGTTCGTGCCACCATTGCCAGAGTCCCCCAGATGTCTCAGTCCATTCCAGGGAACCTGGTTTCCCTGCACTGCCTCGACTTTCAAGCCGAGGATCGACTCACACCACGGTGGAACGTGGGAAAGCCCTGTGGGAAAGCCTCGTGGAAAGCCTCATGGGAAAGTCTAGAGGGAAAGCCACAGATCCCTTGATCCAAGAAAAGGGAAGCGTGACACTGCTGCTACACCTCGGGAGGAAAGCGCACGTGCATGACCCCACTCGAGACGAGGACTTACGCCTCTGGGGAGACAACAGAAGTCCCCGAAGATCCATGTCGGCACTGGAGAGGAATCCTCAGGTTCCGGCACTGACTCCACACAAGGTCTTTAGGCCCCAGCATCGACGGGAGAGGAATCCCGAGAGGCCCCCGAGCAACTCGCATGGGGACTGGCCTTTCCTGAGGCCACCAAGAGCGGATCCCTCAGGTCCCGGTCGTAAGTCGAGAGCACCTGCCGCATCTCGAGAAAATCCAGGAGGTTCTCCCCTCCAGGCGAGATGAGGCCCATTTCCTTTGAGGCAACTAGGGGTAATCACACTTTAACTCTGGAACTTCCAAAGGGTCCTTCACACCCTTGCTGCAACTCAAGAAGTTCCCCGACATACCCGTGTCCACTCAAGAGGAATCCGAGAGTCCCGGCCATATCCAGAGTGGCCCCGTTTTCCGCCTGCTAGCTCGAGAGGAGGGATACGTTCCCTGCGTGGTCAGGAAAGAATTCCCGGCGTTCCCGTCGCATCTCAAGAGGAGGCGCTCTCCACAGGAAAGGCGAGAGGAACTCCAGGGTCGTGCCACCAATCCCTGAGTCCCCCAGATGTCTCAGTCCATTCCAGGGAAAACTGTTTTCCCTTCACTGCTTCGATTTTAAGCGGAGGATCGACTCACACCACCGTGTCACGTGGGAAAGCCCTTTGGGAAAGCCTCGTGGGAAAGCCCTCATGGGAAAGTCTAGAGGGAAAGCCACAGATCCCTTGATCCACGAAAAGGGAAGCGTGACACTGCTGCTACAGCTCGGGAGGAAAGCGCACGGGCATGCCCCCACTCGAGACGAGGACTGACTGCCCTGGGGAGAATCCAGAAGTAACCCAAGATCCATGTCGGCACTGGAGAGGAATTCTCAGGTTCTGGCACTGAGTCCACACAAGGTCTTAGGACCCAGCATCGACGGGAGAGGAATCCCGATAGGCCCCCCGAGCAACTCACATGGGGACTGGCCTTTCCTGAGGCCACCACACCGGGTCCCTGAGTTCCCCGTCATAAGTCGAAAGCACCAGCCGCAACTCGAGAAAATCCAGGAGGTTCTCCCCCTCCAGGCGAGCTGAGACCTATTTCCGCTGAGGTATCTCGAGGCTAATCACACCTTATCTCTGAAACTTCCAAAGGCTCCGTCACTCCCTTGCTGCAACTCAAGAAGTTCCCCGACATACACGTCTCCACTCACGAGAAACCCGAGGGTCCCGCCCATATCCAGAGTGGCCCCGTTTCCGCCTGCTAGCTAGAGAGGAGGCATCCTTTCCGTGCGTGGTCGGGAAAGAATTCCTAGCGTTCCCGTCTCATCTCAAGAGTAGGCCGCTCTCCACAGGAAAGGCGAGAGGAACTCCAGTATCAGACCTCATTCCCAGAGTCCCCCAGATGTTTCAGTCCATTCCAGGGAAACCTGTTTTCCCTGCACTACGTCGACTTTCAAGCCGAGGATGGACTCACACCGCGATGGCACGTTGGACAGCCCTGTGGGAAAGCCTCGTGGCGAAAGCCTCGTGGGAAAGCCTCGAGGGAAAGACACAGATCCCTTGATCCACGCGTAGGGAAGAGTGACACTGCTGCTACACCTCGGGAGGAAAGGCGCACGTGCATGCCCCACTCGAGACGAGGACTGACTCCATGGGGAGACTCCAGAAGTACCCCAAGATCCATGTCAGCACTGGAGAGGAATCCTCAGGTTCCGGCACCGACTCCACACAAGGTCTTAGGCCCCGGCATCGACGGGGGAGGAATCCCGAGAGGCCCCCGAGCAACTCGCATGGGGACTGGCCCTTCCTGAGGCCACCAGATCGGGTCCCTGAGGTCCCCGTCGTAAGTCGAGAGCACCTGCCGCACCTCGAGAAAATCCAGGAAGTTCTCCCCTCCATTCGAGATGAGGCCCATTTTCCGCTGTGGCGTCTCGAGGCTAATCACATCTAACCTCTGGAACTTCCAAAGGGTCCTTCACACCCTTGCTGCAACTCAAGAAGTTCCCCGACGTAAACGTCTCCACTCGAGAGGAAGCACGAGAGTCCCGCCCACATCCAGAGGAGCCCCGTTTCCACCTCCTAGTTCGAGGGAGGGATCCTTTCCCAGCGTGGTCGGGAAAGAATTCCCGGCGTTCCCGGTTGCATCTCAAGAGGAGGTGCTCTCCACAGGAAAGGCGAGAGGAACTCCAGGGTCGTGCCACCATTCCCAGAGTCCCCTGGATGTCTCAGTCAATTCCAGGGAAATCTGTTTTCCCTGCACTGCCGTGACTTTCAAGCCGAAGATCGACTCACATCTCGGTGGCACCTGGGACAGCCCTGTGGGAAAGCCTCGTGGGAAAGCCTCAAGGGACAGACACAGATCCCTTGATCCACGCGAAGGGAAGAACGGAACTGCTGCTGCAGCTCGGGAGGAAAGCGCACGTGCATGCCCCCTCTCGAGACAAGGACTGACTGCCCTGGGGAGACTCCAGAAGTACCCTAAGATCCATGTTTGCACTGGAAAGGAATCCTCAGGTTCCGGCACTGACTCCACACAAGGTCTTAGGCCCCAGCATCGCCGGGAGAGGAATCCCGAGAGGCCCCCGAGCAACTCGCATGGGGACTGGCCTTTCCTGAGGCCACCAGAGCGGATCCCTGAGGTCCCGGTCGTAAGTCGAGAGCACCTGCCGCATCTCGAGAAAATCCAGGAGGTTCTCCCCTCGAGGCGAATTGAGGCCCATTTCCGTTGAGGCAACTAGGGGGTAATCACACTTTAACTCTGGAACTTCCAAAGGGTCCTTCACACCCTTGCTGCAACTCAAGAAGTTCCCCGACATACCCGTGTCCACTCAAGAGGAATCCGAGAGTCCCGCCCATATCCAGAGTGGCCCCGTTTCCGCCTGCTAGCTCGAGAGGAGGGATACGTTCCCTGCGTGGTCAGGAAAGAATTCCGGCGTTCCCGTCGCATCTCAAGAGGAGGCGCTCTCCACAGGAAAGGCGAGAGGAACTCCAGGGTCGTGCCACCATTCCCTGAGTCCCCCAGATGTCTCAGTCCATTCCAGGGAAAACTGTTTCCCTGCACTGCCTAGACTTTCAAGCCGAGGATCCACTCACACCACGGTGGCACGTGGGAGAGCTCTGTGGGAAAGCCTCGTGGAAAAGCCTCGTGGGAAAGCCTCGAGGGAAAGCCAACAGATCCTTGATCCAAGCGAATGGAAGCGCGACAATGCTGCTACAGCTCGGAGGAAAGCGGACGTGCATGCCCCACTAGTGACGAGGACTGACTCCACTGGGGAGACTCCAGAAGTACCCCAAGATCCATGTCAGCACTGAGAGGAGGAATCCTCACTTTCCGGCACCCACTCCACACAAGATCATAGGCCGCCCGGCATCGACGGAGAGGAATCCCGAGAGGCCCATGAGCAACTCGCATGGGGACTGGCCTTTCCTGAGGCCACCACAGTGGGTCCCTGAAGTCCCCTTCGTAAGTCGAGAGCACCTGCTGCAACTCGAGAAAATCCAGGAGGTTCTCCCCTCCAGGCGAGATGAGGCCCATCTCCGCTGAGGCGTCTCGAGGCTATTCACACCTAAACTCTGGAACTTCCAAAGGGTCCTTCACACCCTTGCTGCAACTCCAGAAGTTCCCGACATTCCCGTCTCCACTCGAGAGGAAGCACGAGAGTCCCGGCCACATCCAGAGGAGCCCGTTTCCGTCTCCTAGCTAGAGAGGAGGGATCCTTTCCCTGCATGGTCGGGAAAAGTATTCCCGGCGTTCCCGTCGCATCTCAAGAGGAGGCGCTCTCCACAGGAAAGGTGAGAGGAACTCCAGGGTCGTGCCACCATTCCAGAGTCAACCAGATGTCTCCGTCCATTCCAGGAAACCTGTTTTCCCTGCACTGCCTCGACTTTCAGCCGAGGATCGACTCACACCACGGTGCACGTGTGACAGCCCTGTGTGAAAGCCTCGGGGGAAAGCCCCTGATCCCTTGATCCACGCGAAGAGAAGTACGACACTGCTGCTACAGTTCGGGAGGAAAGCGCACGTGCATGCCCCACTCGAGATGAGGACTGACTCACCTGGGGAGACTCCAGAAGTACCCCAAGTTCCATGTCTGCACTGGAGAGGAATCCTCAGTTTCCGGCACCGACTCCACACAAGGTCTTAGGCCCGGCATCGACGGGAGAGAATCCCCAGAGGCACCCGAGCAAACTCGCATGGGGACTGGCCTTTCCTGAGGCAACCAGAGCGGGTCCCTGAGGTCCCGTTGTAAGCCGAGAGCACCTGCCGCAACTCGAGAAAATCCAGGAGGTTCTCCTCCAGGCGAGATGAGGCCCATTTCCACTGAGGAGTCTCGAGGCTATTCACACCTAACCTCTGGAACTTCCAAAGGGTCCTTCACACCCTTGCTGCAACTCAAGAAGTTCCCCGACATACCCGTCTCCACTCAAGAGGAACACAAGTCCCGCGCACTTCCAGAGTGGCCCCGTTTCCGCCTGCTAGCTCGAGAGGAGGGATCCTTTCCCTGTGTGGTCGGGAAAGAATTCCTAGCGTTCCCGTCGCATCTCAAGAGGAGGCGCTCTCCAGAGGAAGGCGAGAGATCTCCAGGATCAGGCCCCATTCCCAGAGTCCCCCAGAATTCTCAGTTTATTCCAGGGAAACCTGTTTTCCCTGCACTGCTTCGACTTTTCAAGCCGAGGATCAACTCAAACCACGGTGGCACGTGGGAAAGCCCTGTGGGGAAGCCTCGTGGGAAAGCCTTGTGGGAAAGCCTTGAGGGAAAGCCACAGATCCCTTGATCCACGCGAAGGGAAGCTTGACACTGCTACTACAGCTCGGGAGGAAAAGCGCACGTGCATCGCCCCACTCGAGACGAGGACTGACTCCACTGGGGAGACTCCAGAAGTACCCAAGATCCATGTCAGCACTGGAGAGGAAAGGTCTGGCACCGGGGCCCAGCTCTGAGGATATCGACGGAGAGGAATCCCGAGAGCCCCGAGCACTAGCTTGGGGACTGGCCCTTTCCTGAGGCCACAAGAGCGGGTCCCTGAGGTCCCCGTCGTAAGTCGAGAGCGCCTGCCGAAACTCGAGAAAATCCAGGAGGTTCTCCCATCCAGGCGAGATGAGGGCCATTTCCGCTGAGGCGTCTCCAGGCTAATCACACTATCCTCTGGAACTTCCAAAGGGTTCTTCACACCCTTGCTGCAACTCAAGATGTTCCCCGACATACCCAGCTCACTCGAGAGGAAGCACGAGAGTCCCGCTCACATCCAGAGAAGCCCCGTTTCCGCCTCCTAGCTCGAGAGAGGAGGGATCCTTTCCCTGCGTGGTCGGGAAAGAATTCCCGGCATTCCCGTCGTATCTCAAGAGGAGGCACTCTCTACAAGAAAGGAGAGAGGAACTCCAGGGTCGTGCCACCATTACCCAGAGTCCCCCAGAGGTCTCAGTCCATTCCAGGGAAAACTGTTTCCCTGCACTGCCTAGACTTTCAAGCCGAGGATCCACTCACACCACGGTGGCACGTGGGAGAGCTCTGTGGGAAAGCCTCGTGAAGCCTCGTGGGAAGCCTCGAGTGAAAGCCTCGAGGGAAAGCCACAGATCCCTTGATCCAAGCGAATGGAAGCGCGACACTGCTGCTACAGCTCGGGAGGAAAGCGGACGTGCATGCCCCCACTAGTGACGAGGACTGACTCCACTGGGAGACTCCAGAAGTACCCCAAGATCCATGTCAGCACTGGAGAGGAATCCTCACTTTCCGGCACCCACTCCACACAAGATCATAGGCCCCGGCATCGACGGGAGAGGAATCCCGAGAGGCCCATGAGCAACTCGCATGGGGACTGGCCTTTCCTGAGGCCACCAGAGTGGGTCCCTGAAGTCCCCTTCGTAAGTCGAGAGCACCTGCTGCAACTCGAGAAAATCCAGGAGGTTCTCCCTCCAGGCGAGATGAGGCCCATCTCCGCTGAGGCGTCTCGAGGCTATTCACACCTAAACTCTGGAACTTCCAAAGGGTCCTTCACACCCTTGCTGCAACTCCAGAAGTTCCCCGACATTCCCGTCTCCACTCGAGAGGAAGCACGAGAGTCCCGGCCACATCCAGAGAGCCCCGTTTCCGTCTCCTAGCTAGAGAGGAGGATCCTTTCCCTGCATGGTCGGGAAAGTATTCCCGGCGTTCCCGTCGCATCTCAAGAGGAGGCGCTCTCCAAAGGAAAGGCGAGAGGAACTCCAGGGTCGTGCCACCATTCCCAGAGTCAACCAGATGTCTCCGTCCATTCCAGGGAAACCTGTTTTCCCTGCACTGCCTCGACTTTCAAGCCGAGGATCGACTCACACCACGGTGGCACGTGTGACAGCCCTGTGTGAAAGCCTCGGGGGAAAGCCCCTGATCCCTTGATCCACGCGAAGGGAAGTACGACACTGCTGCTACAGTTCGGGAGGAAAGCGCACGTGCATGCCCCACTCGAGATGAGGACTGACTCACCTGGGGAGACTCCAGAAGTACCCCAAGTTCCATGTCTGCACTGGAGAGGAATCCTCAGTTTCCGGCACCGACTCCACACAAGGTCTTAGGCCCCGGCATCGACGGGAGAGGAATCCCCAGAGGCACCCGAGCAACTCGCATGGGACTGGCCTTTCCTGAGGCAACCAGAGCGGGTCCCTGAGGTCCCCGTCGTAAGCCTAGAGCACCTGCCGCAACTCGAGAAAATCCAGGAGGTTCTCCCTCCAGGCGAGATGAGGCCCATTTCCGCTGAGGAGTCTCGAGGCTATTCACACCTAACCTCTGGAACTTCCAAAGGGTCCTTCCACCCTTGCTGCAACTCAAGAAGTTCCCCGACATACCCGTCTCCACTCAAGAGGAACACAAGAGTCCCGCGCACTTCCAGAGTGGCCCCGTTTCCGCCTGCTAGCTCGAGAGGAGGGATCCTTTCCCTGTGTGGTCGGGAAAGAATTCCTAGCGTTCCCGTCGCATGTCAAGAGGAGGCGCTCTCCAGAGGAAGGCGAGAGGAACTCCAGGATCAGGCCCCATTCCCAGAGTCCCCCAGAATTCTCAGTTTATTCCAGGGAAACCTGTTTTCCTGCACTGCTTCGACTTTCAAGCTGAGGATCAACTCAAACCACGGTGGCACGTGGGAAAGCCCTGTGGGGAAGCCTCGTGGGAAAGCCTTGTGGGAAAGCCTTGAGGGAAAGACAGATCCCTTGATCCACGCGAAGGGAAGCTTGACACTGCTACTACAGCTCGGGAGGAAAGCGCACGTGCATCGCCCCACTCGAGACGAGGACTGACTCCACTGGGAGACTCCAGAAGTACCCCAAGATCCATGTCAGCACTGGAGAGGAAACCTCAGGTCTGGCACCGACTCCACCAAGGTCTTAGGCCCCGATATCGACGGAGAGAATCCCGAGAGGCCCCGAGCAACTAGCTTGGGGACTGGCCTTTCCTGAGGCCACAAGAGCGGGTCCCTGAGGTCCCCGTCGTAAGTCGAGAGCGCCTGCCCGAAAAACTCGAGAAAATCAGGAGGTTCTCC
>NW_017196280.1:0-8563 GCF_001704415.2 Capra hircus
CTCTCAGTCCATTCCAGGGAAACCTGTTTTCCCTGCACTGCTCGAATTTCAAGCCGAGGATCGATCACACCACGGTGGCACGATGGGAGAGCCCTTGGGAAAGCCTCGTGGGAAAGCCTCGAGGGGAAGGCACAGATCCCTTGATCCACGCGAAGGGAAGCGCGACACTGCAGCTGCAGCTCGGGGGAAAGCGCAGGTGCATGCCCCCCACGAGATGAGGGCCTGACTACCCTGGGGAGACTCCGGAAGTACCCCAAGATCCATGTCAGCACTGGCGAGGAAACTCAGGTTCCGGCACCGACTCCACACAAGGTCTTAGGCCCCGCATCGATGGGAGAGGAATCCTGAGAGGCCCAGGAGCAACTCGGATGGGGACTGGCCTTTCCTGAGGCCACCAGAGAGGGTCAGTGAGGTCCCCGTCGTAAATCGAGAGCCAACGGCCGCAACCCAAGAAAATCCAGGAGGTTCTCCCCTCCAGGCGAGATGAGGAACATTTCACCTGAGGCGTCTCGAGGCTAATCACATCTAACATCTGGAACTTCCAAAGGGTCCTTCACACCCTTGCTGCAACTCAAGAAGTTCCCGACATACCCGTCTCCACTCGAGAGGAAGCACGAGAGTCCCGCCCACATCCATAGGAGCCCTGTTTCCGCCTCCAAGCTCGAGAGGGGGATCCTTTCTCTGCCTGGTCGGGAAAGAATTCCCGGCGTTCCCGTCGCATCTCAAGAGGAGGCGCTCTCCACAGGAAAGGCGAGAGGAACTCCAGGGTCGTGCAACCATTCCCAGAGTCCCCCAGATGTCTCAGTCCATTCCAGGGAAACCTGTTTTCCCTGCACTGCCTCGACGTTCAAGCCGAGGATCGACTCACACCACGGTGGCACGTGGGACAGCCCTGTGGGAAAGCCTCGTGGGAAAGCCTCGTCGGAAAGCCTCGAGGGAAAGCCACAGATCCCTTGATCCACGCGAAGGGAAGCGCGACACTGCTGCTACAGCTCGGGAGGAAAGCGCACGTGCATGCCCCCACTCGAGACGAGGACTGACTCCCCTGGGGAGATTCCAGAAGTACCCAAGATCCATGTCTGCACTGGAGAGGAATCCTCAGGTTCCAGCACCGACTCAACACAAGATCTTAGGTCCCGGCATCGACGGGAGAGGAATCCTGAGAGGCCCCTGAGCAACTCGCATGGGGACTGGCCCTTTCCTGAGGCCACCAGAGCGGGTCCCTGAGGTCCCCGTCGTAAGTCGAGAGCACCTGCCCCAACTCGAGAAAATCCAGGAGGTTCTCCCTCCAGGCGAGATGAGGCCCATTTCCGCTGAGGCGTATCGAAGCTAATCACATCTAACGTCTGGAACTTCCAAAGGGTCCTTCACACCCTTGCTGCAACTCAAGAAGTTCCCCGACATACCCGTCTGCACTCGAGAAGAAGCTCGAGAGTCCCGCCAAAATCCAGAGGAACCCCGTTACCCCCTAGCTCGAGAGGAGGGATCCTTCCCTGCGTGTTCGGGAAAGAATCCCGCGGGCATTTCCGTCGCATCTCAAGAGGAGGCGCTCCACAGGAAAGGCGAGAGGAACCCAGGGTCGTGCCACATTCCCAGAGTCCCCAGATGTCTCAGTCCATTCCAGGGAAACCTGTTTTCCCTGCACTGCCTCGACGTTCAAGCCGAGGATTGACTCACACCACGGTGGCACGTGGGACAGCCCTGTGGGAAAGGCCTCGTGGGAAAGCCTCGTGGGAAAGCCTCGAGGGAAAGCCACACATCCCTTGATCCACGCGAAGGGAAGGGCAACACTTCTGCTACAACACGGGAGGAAAGTGCACATGCATGCCCCTACTCGAGACGAGGACTGACGCCCCTGGCGAGACTCCAGAAGTAGCCCAAAATCAATGTCAGCACTGGAGAGGAATCCTCAGGTTTCGGCACTGACTCCACACAAGGTCTTAGGCCCCAGCATCGAAGGGAGAGGAATCCGAGAGGTCCCCGAGCAACTCGCATGGGGACTGTCCTTTCCTGAGGCCACCAGAGCGGGTCCCTGAAGTCCCCGTCGTAAGTCGAGAGCACCTGTCCCAACTCGAGAAAAATACAGGAGGTTCTCCCCGCCAGGCGAGATGAGGCCATTTCCGCTGAGGCGTCTCGAGGCTAATCACACCTAACCTCTGGAACTCCCAAAGGGTCCTTCACACTTTTGCTGCAACTTAAAGAAGTTCCCCGACATACCCGGCTCCACTCGAGAGGAAGCACGAGAGTCCCGACCACATCCAGAGGAGCCCCGTTTCTATCTCATAGCTCGAGGAGGAGGGATACTTTCCCTGCGTGTTCGGGAAAGAATTCCCGGCGTTCACGTCGCATCTCAAGAGGAGGCTCTCTCCACAGGAAAGGCGAGAGTAACTCCAGGGTCGTGCCACCATTCCCACAGTCCCCCAGATGTCTCAGTCTATTCCAGGGAAACCTGTTTTCCCTGCACTGCTCGACTTTCAAGCCGAGGATCGACTCACACCACGGTGGCACTTGGGACAGCCCTGTGGGAAAGACTCGTGCGAAAGCCTCATGGGAAAGCCTCGAGCGAAAGTCACAAATCCCTTGATCCACGCGAAGGGAAGCGTGACACTGTGCTACAGCTCGGGAGGAAAGCGCCCGTGCAAGCCCTCACTCCGAGACGAGGACTGATTTCCCTGGGGAGACTCCAGAAGTACCCCCAAGTTCCATGTCGGCACTGGAGAGGAATCCTCAGGTTCCGGCACTGACTCCACACAAGGTCTTAGGACCCAGCATCGACGGGAGTGGAATCCCGAGAAGGCCGCGAGCAACTCGCATGGGGACTGGCCTTTCCTGAGGCCACCAGAGCGGGTCCCTGAGGTCCCCGTTGTAAGTCGAGAGCACCTGCAGCAACTCGAGGAAATCCAGGAGGTTCTCCCCTCCGGGCGAGATGAGGCCCATTTCCGCTAATGGGTCACGATGCTAATCACATCTAACATCTGGAACTTCCAAAAGGGTCATTCACACCCTTGCTGCAACTCAAGACGTTCCCCGACATACCCGTCTCCACTCGAGAGGAAGCACGGAGAGTCCCGCCCACATCCAGGAGGAGCCCCGTTTCCGCCTCCAAGCTCGAGAGGAGGGATCCTTTCTCTGCCTGGTCGGGAAAGAATTCCCGGCGTTCCCGTCGCATCTCAAGAGGAGGCCGCTCTCCACAGGAAAGGCGAGAGGAACTCCAGGGTCGTGCCACCTTTCCCAGAGTCCCCCAGATGTCTCAGTCCATTCCAAGGAAAACCTGTTTTCCCTGCACTGCCTCGACGTTCAAGCCGAGGATCGACTCACACCACGTGGCACGTGGGACAGCCCTGTGGGAAAGCCTCGTGGGAAAGCCTCGTGGGAAAGCCTCGAGGGAAAGCCACAGATCCCTTGATCCACGCCAAGGGAAGCGCGACACTGCTGCTACAGCTCGGGAGGAAAGCGCACGTCCATGCCCCCACTCGAGACGAGGACTGACTCCCCTGGGGGGACTCCAGAAGTACCCCAAGATCCATGTCAGCACTGGAGAGGAATCCTCAGGTTCCGGCACCGACTCAACACAAGATCTTAGGTCCCGGCATCGACGGGAGAGGAATCCTGAGAGGCCCCCGAGCAACTTGCATGGGGACTGGCCTTTCCTGAGGCCACCAGAGCGGGTCCCTGAGGTCCCCGTCGAAAATCGAGAGCACCTGCTGAAACTCGAGAAAATCCAGGAGGTTCTCCCCTCCAGGCGAGATGAGGCCCATTTCCGCTGAGGCGTATCGAAGCTAATCACATCTAACGTCTGGAACTTCCAAAGTGTCTTAACACCCTTGCTGCAACTCAAGAAGTTCCCCAACATACCCGTCTCCACTCGAGAAGAAGCTCGAGTGTCCCGCCAATATCCAGAGGAACCCGGTTACCCCCCACCTAGCTCGAGAGGAGGGATCCTTTCCCTGCGTGTTCGGGAAAGAATCCCCGGCATTTCCGTCGCATCTCAAGAGGAGGCGCTCCCACAGGAAGTGCGAGAGGTACCCCAGGGTCGTGCCACATTCCCAGAGTCCACCAGATGTCTCAGTCCATTCCAGGGAAACCTGTTTTCCCTGCACTTCCTCGACTTCCAAGCCGAGGATCGACTCACACCACAGTGGCACGTGGGACATCCCTGTGGGAAAGCCTCGTGGGAAAGCCTCATGGGAAAGCCTCGAGGGAAAGCCCCTGATCCCTTGATCCACGCGAATGGAAGCGTGACACTGCTGCTACAGCTCGGGAGGAAAGCGCCCGTGCATGCCCCCACTCGAGACGAGGACTGACTTCCCTGGGAAGACTCCAGAAGTACCCCAAGATCCATGTCGGCAATGGAGAGGAATCCTCAGGTTCGGGCACTGACTCCACACAAGGTCTTATGACCCAGCATCGACGGGAGTGGAATCCCGAGAGGCCCGGGAGCAACTCGCATGGGGACTGGCCTTTCCTGAGGCCACCAGAGCGGGACTCTGAGGTCCCCTTTGTAAGTCGAGAGCACCTGCCGCAACTCGAGAAAATCCAGGAGGTTCTCCCCTCCAGGCGAGATGAGGCGCATTTGTGCTGAGGCGTCTCGAGGCTAATCACATCTAACATCTGGAACTTCAAAAGGGTCCTTCACACCCTTGCTGCAACTCAAATAGTTCCCCGACATACCCGGCTCTAATCGAGAGGAAGCACGAGAGTCCGGCCCACATCCAGAGGAGCCCCGTTTCCACCTACTAGCTCGAGAGGAGGGATCCTTTCCCTGCGAGGTCGGGAAAGAATTCCCGGCGTTCCCGTCGCATATCAAGAGGAGGCGCTCTCCACCAGGAAAGGCGAGAGGAACTCCAGGGTCGTGCCACCATTCCCAGGGTCCCCCAGATGTCTCAGTCCATTCCAGGGAAACCTGTTTTCCCTGCACTGCCTCGAATTTTCAAGCCGGAGGATCGACTCACACCACGGTGGCACGTGGGAGAGCCCTTGGGAAAGCCTCGTGGGAAAGCCTCGAGGGAAGGCACAGATCCCTTGATCCACGCGAAGGGAAGCGCGACACTGCAGCTGCAGCTCGGGGGGAAAGCGCAGGTGCATGCCCCCACACGAGATGAGGCCTGACTCCCCTGGGGAGACTCCGGAAGTACCCCAAGATCCATGTCAGCACTGGAGAGGAATCCTCAGGTTCCGGCACCGACTCCACACAAGGTCTTAGGCCCGGCATCGATGGGAGAGGAATCCCGAGAGGCCCAGGAGCAACTCGGATGGGGACTGGCCTTTCCTGAGGCCACCAGAGAGGGTCAGTGAGGTCCCGTCGTAAATCGAGAGCAACGGCCGCAACCCAAGAAAAATCCAGGAGGTTCTCCCCTCCAGGCGAGATGAGGAACATTTCACCTGAGGCGTCTCGAGGCTAATCACATCTAACATCTGGAACTTCCAAAGGGTCCTTCACACCCTTGCTGCAACTCAAGAAGTTCCCCGACATACCCGTCTCCACTCGAGAGAAGCACGAGAGTCCCGCCCACATCCATAGGAGCCCTGTTTCCGCCTCCAAGCTCGAGAGGAGGATCCTTTCTCTGCCTGGTCGGGAAAGAATTCCCGGCGTTCCCGTCGCATCTCAAGAGGAGGCGCTCTCCACAGGAAAGGCGAGAGGAACTCCAGGGTCGTGCAACCATTCCCAGAGTCCCCAGATGTCTCAGTCCATTCCAGGGAAACCTGTTTTCCCTGCACTGCCTCGACGTTCAAGCGAGGATCGACTCACACCACGGTGGCACTTGGGACAGCCCTGTGGGAAAGCCTCGTGGGAAAGCCTCGTCGGAAAGCCTCGAGGGAAAGCCCAGATCCTTGATCCACGCGAAGGGAAGCGCGACACTGCTGCTACAGCTCGGAGGAAAGCGCACGTGCATGCCCCCACTCGAGACGAGGACTGACTCCCCTGGGGAGATTCCAGAAGTACCCCAAGATCCATGTCTGCACTGGAGAGGAATCCTCAGGTTCCAGCACCGACTCAACACAAGATCTTAGGTCCCGGCATCGACGGGAGAGGAATCCTGAGAGGCCCTGAGCAACTCGCATGGGACTGGCCTTTCCTGAGGCACCAGAGCGGGTCCCTGAGGTCCCCGTCGTAAGTCGAGAGCACCTGCCCCAACTCGAGAAAATCCAGGAGGTTCTCCCCTCCAGGCGAGATGAGGCCCATTTCCGCTGAGGCGTATCGAAGCTAATCACATCTAACGTCTGGAACTTCCAAAGGGTCTTCACACCCTTGCTGCAACTCAAGAAGTTCCCCGACATACCCGTCTGCACTCGAGAAGAAGCTCGAGAGTCCCGCCAAAATCCAGAGGAACCCGTTACCGCCCCTAGCTCGAGAGGAGGGATCCTTCCCTGCGTGTTCGGGAAAGAATCCCCGGCATTTCCGTCGCATCTCAAGAGAGGCGCTCCCACAGGAAAGGCGAGAGGAACCCCAGGGTCGTGCCACATTCCAGAGTCCCCAGATGTCTCAGTCCATTCCAGGGAAACCTGTTTTCCCTGCACTGCCTCGACGTTCAAGCCGAGGATTGACTCACACCACGGTGGCACGTGGGACAGCCCTGTGGGAAAGCCTCGTGGGAAAGCCTCGTGGGAAAGCCTCGAGGGAAAGCCCCTGATCCCTTGATCCACGCGAATGGAAGCGTGACACTGCTGCTACAGCTCGGGAGGAAAGCGCCCGTGCATGCCCCCACTCGAGACGAGGACTGACTTGGGGTCGTGCCACCATTCCCAGAGTCCCCCAGATGTCTCAGTCCATTCCAGGGAAACTGTTTTCCCTGCACTGCCTCGACGTTCAAGCCGAGGATTGACTCACACCACGGTGGCACGTGGGACAGCCCTGTGGAAAAGCCTCGTGGGAAAGCTCGTGGGAAAGCCTCGAGGGAAAGCCACACATCCCTTGATCCACGCGAAGGGAAGGGCAACACTTCTGCTACAACACGGGAGGAAAGTGCACATGCATGCCCCTACTCGAGACGAGGACTGACGCCCCTGGCGAGACTCCAGAAGTAGCCCAAAATCAATGTCAGCACTGGAGAGGAATCCTCAGGTTTCGGCACTGACTCCACACAAGGTCTTAGGCCCCAGCATCGAAGGGAGAGGAATCCCGAGAGGTCCCCGAGCAACTCGCATGGGGACTGTCCTTTCCTGAGGCCACCAGAGCGGGTCCCTGAAGTCCCCGTCGTAAGTCGAGAGCACCTGTCCCAACTCGAGAAAATACAGGAGGTTCTCCCCGCCAGGCGAGATGAGGCCATTTCCGCTGAGGCGTCTCGAGGCTAATCACACCTAACCTCTGGAACTCCCAAAGGGTCCTTCACACTTTTGCTGCAACTTAAGAAGTTCCCCGACATACCCGGCTCCACTCGAGAGGAAGCACGAGAGTCCCGCCGACATCCAGAGGAGCCCCCGTTTCTATCTCATAGCTCGAGAGGAGGATACTTTCCCTGCGTGTTCGGGAAAGAATTCCGGCGTTCACGTCGCATCTCAAGAGGAGGCTCTCTCCACAGGAAAGGCGAGAGTAACTCCAGGGTCGTGCCACCATTCCCACAGTCCCCCAGATGTCTCAGTCTATTCCAGGGAAACCTGTTTTCCCTGCACTGCCTCGACTTTCAAGCCGAGGATCGACTCACACCACGGTGGCACTTGGGACAGCCCTGTGGGAAAGACTCGTGCGAAAAGCTCATGGGAAAGCCTCGAGCGAAAGTCACAAATCCCTTGATCCACGCGAAGGGAAGCGTGACACTGTGCTACAGCTCGGGAGGAAAGCGCCCGTGCAAGCCCTCACTCGAGACGAGGACTGATTTCCCTGGGGAGACTCCAGAAGTACCCCAAGTTCCATGTCGGCACTGGAGAGGAATCCTCAGGTTCCGGCACTGACTCCACACAAGGTCTTAGGACCCAGCATCGACGGGAGTGGAATCCCGAGAAGGCCGCGAGCAACTCGCATGGGGACTGGCCTTTCCTGAGGCCACCAGAGCGGGTCCCTGAGGTCCCCGTTGTAAGTCGAGAGCACCTGCAGCAACTCGAGGAAATCCAGGAGGTTCTCCCCTCCGGGCGAGATGAGGCCCATTTCCGCTAATGGGTCACGATGCTAATCACATCTAACATCTGGAACTTCCAAAGGGTCATTCACACCCTTGCTGCAACTCAAGACGTTCCCCGACATACCCGTCTCCACTCGAGAGGAAGCACGAGAGTCCCGCCCACATCCAGAGGAGCCCCGTTTCCGCCTCCAAGCTCGAGAGGAGGGATCCTTTCTCTGCCTGGTCGGGAAAGAATTCCCGGCGTTTCCGTCGCATCTCAAGAGGAGGCGCTCTCCACAGGAAAGGCGAGAGGAACTCCAGGGTCGTGCCACCTTTCCCAGAGTCCCCCAGATGTCTCAGTCCATTCCAAGGAAACCTGTTTTTCCCTGCACTGCCTCGACGTTTCAAGCCGAGGATCGACTCACACCACGTGGCACGTGGGACAGCCCTGTGGGAAAGCCTGCGTGGGAAACTCGTCTTCGAGGGAAGCCACAGATCCTTTGATCCACGCCAAGGAAGCGCGACAC
>NW_017196281.1:0-8563 GCF_001704415.2 Capra hircus
CGGGATTCCTCTCCCGTGGATGCCCAGGCCAAAGACCTTGTGTTGGAGTCGGTGCCAGAACCTGAGGATTCCTCTCCAGTGCTGACATGGATCTTGGGGTATTCTGGAGTCTCCCCAGGGGAGTCAGTCCTCGTAATGAGTGGGGCATGCAAGTGCACTTTCCTCCGAGCTGCAGCAGCAGTGTTGAGCTTCCCTTCGCGAGGATCAAGGATCTGTGGCTTTCCCTCGAGGCTTTCCCACGAGGCTTTCCCAGGAGGCTTTCCCACAGGGCTCTCCCACGTGTCACGGTGGTGTGAGTCGATGCTCGGCTTGAAAGTCGAGGCAGTGAAGGGAAAACAGGTTTCCCTGGAATGGACGGAGACATCTGGGGGACTCTGGGAATGGTGGCACGACCCTGGAGTTCCTCTCGCCTTTCCTGTGGGAGAGCGCCTCCTCTTGAGATGCAACGGTACACAGGGAATCTTTCCTGACCACGCATTGAAGGGATCCCTGCTCTCAAGCTATGAGGCGGAAACGGGGCTCCTCTGGATGTGGGCGGGACTCTCGTTCTTCCTCTTGAGGGGAGAGGGTTATGTCGGGGAACTTCTTGAGTTGCAGCAAGTGTGTGAAGGACCCGTAGGAATTTCCAGAGGCCAGGTGTATTAGCCTCCAGACGCCTCAGCGGAAACGGGCCTCATCTGGCCTGGAGGGTAGAACCTCCAGGATTTTCTCAAGTTGTGACAGGTGCTCTCCATTGACGACGGGGAACTCAGGGACCCGCTCTGGTGGCATCAGGAAAGGCCAGTCCCCTTGCGAGTTGCTCGGGGTTCTCTCAGGATTCCTCTCCCTTCGATGCCGGGGCATAAGACCTTGTGTGGAGTCGGTGCTGGAACCTGAGGTTTCCTCTCCAGTGCAGACATGGATTTTAGTGAAATTCTGGAGTCTCCCCAGGGGAGTCAGTCCCCGTCTCGAGTGGGGGCATGTACGTGCGCTTTCCTCCCCAGCTGTAGCAGCAGTGTCACGCTTCCCTTCGCGTGGATCAAGGGATCTATGGCTTTCCCTGGAGGCTTTCACACGAGGCTTTCCACGAGGCTTTCCCACATGGGATGTCCCACGTGCCACCGTGATGTGAGTCGATCCACGGCTTGAATGTCGAGGCAGTGCAGGGAAAACAGGTTTCCTGGAATGCACTGAGACATCTTGGGGACTCTGGGAATGGTGGCAGGACCCTGGAGTTCCTCTCGCCTTTCCTGTGGAGAGCGCCTCCTCCTGAGATGCGACGGGAACGCCGGGAATTCTTTGCCGACCACGAAAGGAAAGGATCCCCTCTCTCGAGCTAGGAGGCAGAAACGGGGCCCCTCTGTATGTGGGCGGGACTCTCGTGCTTCCTCTTGAGTGGAGACGGGTATGTCGGGGAACTTCTTGAGTTGCAGCAAGGCTGTGAAGGACCCTTTGGAAGTTCCAGAGATTAGGTGTGATTAGCTTCCAGTCGCCTCAGCGGAAATGGGCCTCATCTCGCCTGGAGGGGACAACCTCCTGGATTTTCTCGAGTTGCGGCAGGTGCTCTCGACTTACGACGGGGACCACAGGGACACCCTCTGGTGGCCTCAGGAAAGGCCAGTCCCCATGCGAGTTGCTCGGGAGCCTTTCGGGATTTCTCTCCCGTCGATGCCGGGGCCTAAGACCTTGTATGGAGTTGGTGCCGGAAGCTGAGGATTCCTCTCCAGTGCTGACATGGACCTTCGGGTACTTCTGGAGTCTCCGAGGAGAGTCAGTCCTCGTTCCGAGTGGGGGCATGCACGTGCGATTTCCTCCCGAGCTGTAGCAGCAGTGTCACGCTTCCTTTCGCGTGGATCAAGGGATCTGTGGCTTTCGCTCGAGGTTTCCCAAGAGGATTTCTCACGAGGCTTTCCCACGAGGCTTTCCCACAGGGCTGTCCCACGTGCCACCGTGGTGTGAGTCAATCCTCGGCTTGAAGGTCGAGGCTGTGCAGGGAAAACAGGTTTCCCTGGAATGGACTGAGACATCTGGGGGACTCTGGGAATGTGGCACGACCCTGGAATTCCTCTCGCATTTCCTGTGGAGAGCGCTTCCTCTTGAGATGCGACGGGAACGCCGGGAATTATTTCCCGACATCGCAGGGAAAGGATCCCTCCTCTTGAGCTAGGAGGCGGAAACGGGGCTCCTCGGGAAGTGGGCGGGACTCTCGTGCTTCCTCTCGAGTGGAGACGGGTATGTCGGGGAACTTCTTGAGTTGCAGCAAGGGTGTGAAAGACCCTTGGAAGTTCCAGAGGTTACGTGTGATTAGCCTCGAGACGCCTCTGCGGAAATGGGCCTCATCTCGCCTGGAGGGGAGAACCTCCTGGATTATCTCGAGTTGAGGCAGTTGCTCTCGACTTACAAGGGGGACCTCAGGGACCCGCTCTGATGGCCTCAGGAAAGGCCAGACCCCATGCGAGTTGCTCGTGGGCCTCTCGGGATTCCTCTCCCTTCAATGCCGGGGCCTAAGGTCTTGAGAGGAGTCGGTGCCGGAACCTGAGGATTCCTCTCCAGTGCTGACATGGATTTGGGGTACTTCTGGAGTCTCCCCAGGGGAGTCAGTCCTCGTCTCGAATGGGGGCATGCACGTGCAATTTCCTCCCGAACTGTAGCAGCATTGTCACGCTTCCCTTCGCGGGGATCAAGGGATCTGTGGCTTTCCCTGGAGACTTTCACACGAGGCTTTCCCACGACGCTTTCCCACATGGTTGTACCACGTGCCACCGTGATGTGAGTCGATCCTCGGCTTGAATGTCGAGGCAGTGCAGGGAAAACAGGTTTCCCTGGAATGGACTGAGACATCTGGGGGACTCTGGGAAAGGTGGCACGACCCTGGAGTTCCTCTCGCCTTTCCTGTGGAGCGCGCCTCCTCTTGAGATGCGACGGGAACGCCGGGATTTCTTTCCCTATGACGCAGGGAAGGATTCCTCCTCTCGAGCTAGTAGGCAGAAACGGTGCTCCACTGGATGTGAGCGGGGCTCTCGTGCTTCCTCTCGAGTGGAGACGGTATGTCGGGGAACATCTTGAGTTGCAGCCAGGGTGTGAAGCACCGTTTGGAAGTTCCAGAGATTAGGTGTGATTAGCCTGGAGACGCCTCAGCAGAAATGGGCCTCATCTCGCCTGGAGGGGAGAACCTCCTGGATTTTCTCGAGATAGGGCAGTTGCTCTCGACTTACGACGGGGACCTCAAGGACCCGCTCTGGGGGCCTCAGAAAAGGCCAGTCCCCATGCGAGTTGCTCGGGGCCTCTCGGGATTCCTCTCCCGTCGATGCCGGGGCCTAAGACCTTGTGTGGAGTCTGTTCCGGAATCTGAGGTTTCCTGTGCAGTTCTGACATGGATTTTGGGGTACTTCTGGCGTCTCCCCAGGGGAGTCAGTCCTCGTCTCGAGTGGGGGCATGCACCTGCGCTTTCCTCCCTAGCTGTAGCAGCAGTGTCATGCTCCAGTCGCATGGATCAAGGTATCAGTGGCTTTCCCTCGAGGCTTTCCCACGATGCTTTCCAACAAGGCTTTCCCACGAGGATTTCCCACAGGGCTGTCCCACGTGCCACCGTGGTGTTAGTCGATCCTCGGCTTGAAAGTCGAGGCAGTGCAGGGAAAACAGGTCTCCCTGGAATGGACTGAGACATCTGGGGGACTCTGGGATTGGTGGCACGACCATGGAGCTCCTCTCGCCTTTCCTCTGGAGAGCGCCACCTCTTGAGAGGCGTCGGGAACGCCGGGAAATCTTTCTCGACCACGCAAGGAAAGGATCCCTCCTCTCGAGCTAGGAGGCGGAAACGGGGCTCCTCTGGATGTGAGCGGGACTCTCGTTCTTCCTCTCAAGTGGAGACGGGTATGTCGGGAACTTCTTGAGTTGCAGCAAGGGTGTGAATGACCCTTTGGAAGTTCCAGAGGATAGGTGTGATTAGCCTCGAGACGCCTCTGCGGAAATGGGCCTCATCTCGCCTGGAGGGTGAACCTCTTGGATTTACTCGAGTTGCGGCAGGTGCTCTCGACTTACGACGGGGACCTCAGGGACCCGCTCTGGTGGCCTCAGGAAAGGCCAGTCCACATGCGAGTTGCTCGGGGGCCTCTCGGGATTCCTCTACCGTCGATGCCGGGGCCTAAGACCTTGTGTGGAGTCGGTGCCGGAACCTGAGGATTCTTCTCCAGTGCTGACATGGATCTTGGGCTACTTCTGGAGTCTCCACAGGGGAGTCTTTCGTCGTCTCGAGTGGGGGCATGCATGTGCGCTTTCCTCCCGAGCTGAAGCAGCAGTGTTGCGCTTCCCTTCGCATGGATCACGGCATTTGTGGATTTCTTTCAAGGCTTTCCCGCGAGGCTTTCCCACGAGGCTTTCCCACAGGGCTGTCCCACGTGCCACCGTGGTGTGAGTCGATCCTCGGCTTGAAAGTGGAGGAAGTGCAGGGAAAACAGGTTTCCCTGGAATTGACTGAGACATCTGGGGGACTCTGGGAATGGTGGCACGACCCTGGATTTCCTCTCGCCTTTCTTCTGGAGAGCGCTCCTCTTGAAATGCTATGGGAACCCCGGGAATTCTTTCCTGACCACGCAGGGAAAGGATCCCTCCTCTCGCGCTAGTAGGCGTAAATGGGGCTCCTCTGGATGTGAGCGGGACTCTCGTACTTCCTCTCGAGTGGAGACGGGTATGTCGGGAAACTTCTTTAGTTGCAGCAAGGGTGTGAATAACCGTTTGGAAGTTCCAGAGGTTAGGTGTGATTAGCTTCGAGACTCCTCAGCGGACAAGGGCCTCATCTCGCTTGGAGGGGAAAACCTCCTGGATTTTCTCGAGTTGCGGCAGGTGCTCTCGACTTACAATGGAGACCTCAGGGACCCGCTCTGGTGGACACAGGAAAGGCCAGTCCCCATGGGAGTTGCTCCAGGGCCTCTCGGGATTCCTCTCCCGTCGATGCCGGGGCCTAAGTCCTTGTGTGGTATCGGAGGCGGGACCTGAGGATTCCTCTGCAGTGCTGACATGGATGTTGGGATACTTCTGGAGTCTCCCCAGGGGAGTCAGTCCTCGTCTCGAGTGGGGTCATGCACGTGCGCTTTCCTCCGGAGCTGTAGCAGCAGAGTCACACTTCCCTATGCGTGGATCAAAGCATCTGTGGCTTTCCCTCGAGGCTTTCCCATGAGGCTTTCCCACGAGGCTTTCCCACGAGGCTTTCCCACAGGGCTCTCCGACGTGCCACCCTGGTGTGAGTCGATCCTCGGCTTGAATGTCGAAGCAGTGCAGGGAAAACAGGTTTCCCTGGAATGGACTGAGACATCTGGGGGACTCTGGGAAAGGTGGCACGACCCTGGAGTTCCTCTCGCCTTTCCTGTGGAGAGCGCCTCCTCTTGAGATGCGACGGGAACGCCGGGATTTCTTTCCCGGTGACGCAGGGAAAGGATCCCTCCTCTAGAGCTAGTAGGCAGAAACGGGGCTCCTCTGGATGTGGGCGGGACTCTCGTGCTTCCTCTCGAATGGAGACGGTATGTCGGGGAACATCTTGAGTTGCAGCCAGGGTGTGAAGCACCGTTTGGAAGTTCCAGAGATTAGGTGTGATTAGCCTCGAGACGCCTCAGCAGAAATGGGCCTCATCTCGCCTGGAGGGGAGAACCTACTGGATTTTCTCGAGATAGGGCTGTGGCTCTCGACCTACGACGGGGACCTCAAGGACCCGCTCTGGGGGCCTCAGAAAAGGCCAGTCCCCATGCGAGTTGCTCGGGGCCTCTTGGGATTCCTCTCCCGTCGATGTCGGGGCCTAAGACCTTGTGTGGAGTCGGTGCCGGAATCTGAGGATTCCTGTGCAGTGCTGACATGGATCTTGGGGTACTTCTGGAGTCTTCCCAGGGGAGTTAGTCCTCGTCTCGAGTGGGGACATGCACCTGCGCTTTCCTCCCTAGCTGTAGCAGCAGTGTCATGCTCCAGTCGTGTGGATCAAGGTATCAGTGGCTTTCCCTCGAGGCTTTCCCACGATGCTTTCCAACAAGGCTTTCCCACGAGGCTTTCCCAGCAGGGTTTCCAACGAGGCTTTCCCCCAGTGATGTCCCACGTGCCACCGTGGTGTCAGTCGATCCTCGGTTTGAAAGTCGAGGCAGTGCAGGGAAAACAGGTTTCCCTGGAATGGACTGAGACATCTTGGGGACTCTGGGAATGGTGGCACGACCCTGGAGTTCCTCTCGCCTTTCTTGTGGAGAGCGCCTCCTCTTGAGATGCGACGGGAACGCCGGGAATTCTTTGCCGACCACGAAAGGAAAGGATCCTCCTCTCGAGCTAGGAGGCGGAAACGGGCCCCTCTGTATGTGGGCGGGACTCTCGTGCTTCCTCTTGAGTGGTGACGGGTATGTCGGGGAACTTCTTGAGATGCAGCAAGGCTGTGAAGGACCCTTTGGAAGTTCCAGAGGTTAGGTGTGATTAGCCTCGAGTCGCCTCAGCGGAAATGGGCCTCATCTCGCCTGGAGAGGACAACCTCCTGGATTTTCTCGAGTTGCGGCAGGTGCCTCTCGACTTACGACGGAGACCTCAGGGACCCGCTCTGGTGGCCTCAGGAAAGGCCAGTCCCCATGAGAGTTGCTCGGGGGCCTCTCGAATTCCTCTCCCGTTGATGCCGGGGCCTAAGTTCTTGTGAGGAGTCGGTGCCGGACCTGAGGATTCCTCTCCAGTGCTGACATGGATCTTGGGGGTACTTCTGGAGTCTCCCCAGGGGAGTCAGTCCTCGTCTCGAGTGGGGGCATGCCACGTGAAATTTCTTTCCGAACTGTAGCAGCAGTGTCACGCTTCCCTTCGCGTGGATCAAGGGATCTGTGGCTTTCCCTGGAGGCTTTCACACGAGGCTTTGCCACATGGTTGACCCACGTACCACCGTGATGTGAGTCGATCCTCGGCTTGAATGTCGAGGCAGTGCAGGGAAAACAGGTTTCCCTGGAATGGACTGAGACATCTGGGGGACTCTGGGAATGGTGGCACGACCCTGGAGTTCATCTCGCCTTTCCTGTGGAGAGCGCCTCCTCTTGAGGATGCGACGGGAACGCCGGGATTTCTTTCCCGAACACGCAGGGAAAGGATCCCTCCTCTCGAGCTAGGAGGCGGAAACAGGGCTCTTCTGGATGTGGGCAGGACTCTCGTGCTTCCTCTTCAGTGGAGACGGGTATGTCGGGGAACTTCTTGAGTTGCAGCAAGGGTGTGAAGGACCGTTTGGAAGTTCCAGACGTTAGGTGTGATTAGCCTCGAGACGCCTCAGCGGAAATCGGCCTCATCTCGCCTGGAGGGAGAACCTCCTGGATTTTCTCGAGTTGCTGCACGTTCTCTCGACTTACGACGGGGACCTCAGGGACACGCTCTGGTGGCCTTAGGAAAGGCCAGTCCCCATGCTAGTTGCCGGGGCCTCTCGGGATTCCTCTACCGTCGATGCCGGGGCCTAAGACCTTGAGTGGAGTTGGTGCACCAAACTGAGGATTCCTCTCCAGTGCTGACATGGATTTTGGGGGTACTTCTGAAGTCTCCCCAGGGAGTCAGTCCTCGTCTCGAGTGGGGGCATGCACGTGTGCTTTCCTCCGAGCTGAAGCAGCAGTGTCACGCTTCACTTCGCGTGGATCAAAGCCTCTGTGGCTTTCCCTCGAGGCTTTCCCTTTCCCACGAGGCTTTCCCACGAGGCTTTCCCACAGGGCTGACCCACGTGTCACTGTTGTGTAAGTCGATCCTCGGCTTGAAAGTCGAGGCAGTGCAGGGAAAACAGTTTACCCTGGAATGGACTGAGACATCTGGGGGGACTCTGGAATGGTGGCACGACCCTGGAGTTCCTCTCGCCTTTCCTGTGGAGAGAGCCTCCTCTTGAGATGCGAGGGAAATGCCGGGAATTCTTTCCCGACCACGCAGTGATAGGATCCCTTCTCTCGAGCCATGAGGCGGAAACTAGGCTCCTCTGGAAGTGGCGGGACTCTCGAGCTTCCTCTCGAGTGAGACTGGTATGTCGGGGAACTTCTTGACTTGCAGCAAGGGTGTGAAGGACCCTTTGGAAGTTCCATAGGTTAGGTGTGATTAGCCTCGAGACGCCTTAGCGGAAATTGGCCTCATCTCGCCTGGAAGGGAGAACCTCCTGGATTTTCTCGAGATGCGGCAGGTGCTCTCCACTTACGACGGGGACCACAGGGACCCGCTCCGGTGGCCTCGGGAAAGGCCAGTCCCCATGCGAGTTGCTAGGGGCCTCTCAGGATTCCTCTCCCTTTGATGCTGGGGCTAAGACCCTTGCGTGAAGTCGGTGCCGGAAACTGACGATTCCTCTCCAGTGCTGACATGGATCTTGGGGTAATTCTGGAATCTCCCCAGGGGAGTCAGTCCTCGTCTCGAGTGGGGGCATGCACGTGCGCTTTCCTCCCGAGCTGTAGCAGCAGTGTCACGCTTCCCTTCGCGTGGATCAAGGGATCTGTGGCTTTCCCTCGAGGCTTTCCCACGAGGCTTTCCAACGAGGCTTTCTCACAGGGCCTTACCCACGTGCCACCGTGGTGTGAGTCGAACCTCGCTTGAAAGTCGACGCAGTGCAGGGAAAACAGGTTTCCCT
>NW_017196282.1:0-8561 GCF_001704415.2 Capra hircus
GCCATTTTCCGCTGAGCGCGTCGGAGCGCTAAATCAACACCTAAACCCTCGAACTTCCAAAGGGTCCTTCCCACCCTTGGAACCCTTGCAACTCAAGAAGTCTCCCAATATTCCCGTCTCTACTCGAGAGCAAGCAAGAGAGTCCTGCCCACATCCAGAGGAGCCCCGTTTCCGGCCTCCTAGCTAGAGAGGAGGGATCCTTTCCTTGCGTGGTCGGAAAGTATTCCCGGGGTTCTCGTCGCATCTCAAGAGGAGGCACTCTCCACTGGAAAGGCGAGAGGAATTCCCAGGCCTTGCCACCATTCCCAGAGTCCCGCAGATGTCTAAGTCCATTCCAGGGAAATCCTGTTTTCCCTCGATTGCCGCGACTTTCAAGCCGAGGATCGACTCACACCACGGTGGCACGTGGGACAGCCCTGTGGGAAAGCCTCCTGGGAAAGCCTCGTGTGAGAGCCTCAAGGGAAAGGCACAGATCCCTTGATCCAGGCGAAGGGAAGCGTGACACTGCTGCTACAGCTCGGGAGGAAAGCGCACGTGCATGCCCCCACTCGAGACGAGGACTGACTCCCCTGGGGAGACACCAGAAATACCCCAAGATCCATGTCAGCACTGGAGAGGAATCCGCAGGTTCCGGCACCGTCTCCACACAAGGTTTTAGGCCCCGGCATCGACGGGAGAAGAATCCCGAAAGGACCCCAAGCAACTCGCATGGGGACTGGCCTTTCCTGAGGCCACCAGAGTGGGTCCCTGAAGTCCCCGCCGTAAGTCGAGAGCACCTGCCGCAACTTGAGTACATCCAGGAGGTTCTCCCCTCCAGGTGAGATGAGGCCCATTTCCGCTGAGGCGTCTCGAGGCTAATCACACCTAACCTTTGGAACTTCCAAAGGACCCTTCACACCCTTGCTGCAACTCAAGAAGTTCCCCGACATACCCGTCTCGACTCGAGAGGAAGCACCAGAGATCCGCCCACATCCATAGGAGCCCCGTTTCCGCCTCCTATCTCGAGAGGAGGGATCCTTTCCCTGCGTGTTCGGGAAAGAATTCCCGGCGTTCCTGTCGCATCTCAAGAGGAGGCACTCTCCACAGGAAAGGCGAGAGGAACTCCAGGGTCGTGCCACCATTCCCAGAGTCCCCCAGATGTCTCAGTCCATTTCAGGGAAACCTGTTTTCCCTGCACTGCCTCGAATTTCTAGCCGAGGATCGACTCACACCACGATGGCACGTGGGACAGCCCTGTGGGAAAGCCTCGTGGGAAAGCCTCGAGGGAAAGCCACAGATCCCTTGATCCACGCGAAGGGAAGCGTTGCACTGCTGCTACAGCTCGGGAGGAAAGTGCACGTTCATGTCCCCACACAAGACGACGACTAACTCCACTGGGGAGACTCCAGAAGTACCCCAAGATCCATGTCAGCACTGGAGAGGAAACCTCAGGTTCGGGCACCGATTCCAAAAAAGGTCTTAGGCCCCGTCATCGACCGGAGAGGAATCCCGAGAGGCCCCTTAGCAACTCGCAAGTCGACTGGCATTACCTGAGCGGACCAGAGCGGGTTACATAAGTCCCGGTCGTAACTGGAGAGCACCTGCTGAAACTCGAGAAAACCCAGGAGGTTCTCCCCTGCAGTCGAGATGAGGCCCATTTCCGCTGAGACGTCTCGAGGCTAATCACACCTAACCTCTGGAACTTCCAAAGGGTCCTTCACACCCTTGCTGCAACTCAAGAAGATTCCCCTACATACCTCTCTCCACTCGAGAGGAAGAACGAGAGTCCCGCCCACATACAGAGGAGCACCGTTTCCGCCTCCTAGCTCGAGAGGAGGGATCCTTTCCCTGCATGGTCAGGAAAGAACTCCCGGCATTCCTGTCTCATCTCAAGAGGAGGCGCTCTCCACAGGAAAGGCGAGAGGAACTCCAGGGTCGTGCCACCATTCCCAGAGTCCCCCAGATGTCTCAGTCCATTCCAGGGAAACCTGTTTTCCCTGCACTGCTTCGACTTTCAAGCCGAGGATCGACTCACACCACGGTGGCACGTGGGACAGCCCTGTGGGAAAGCCTCGTGGGAAAGCCTCCTGGGAAAGCCTCGAGGGAAAGCCACAGATCCCTTGATCCAAGGGAAGGGAAGCGTGACAGTTCTGCTACAGCTCGGGAGGAAAGCGAACGTGCATGCCCCCACTCGAGACGAGGACTGACTCCCCTGGGGAGACTCCAGAAGTACCGTAAGATGCATGTCAGCACTGGAGAGGAATCCTCAGGTTCCGGCACCGACTCCACAGAAGGTCTTAGGCCCAGGCGTCGAAGGGAGAGGAATCCCGAGAGGCCCCCGAGCAACTCGCATGGGGACTGGCCTTTCCTGAGGCCACCAGAGCGGGTCCCTGAGGTCCCCGTCGTAAGTCAAGAGCACCTGCCGAAACTCGAGAAAATCCAGGAGGTTCTCCCCTCCAGGCGAGATGAGGCCCATTTCCGCTCAGGCGTCTCGAGGCTAATCACACCTAACCCCTGGAACTTCCAAAGGGTCCTTCACACCCTTGCTACAACTCAAGAAGTTCCCCAACATACCTGACTCCACTCGAGAGGAAGCACGAGAGTCCCGCCCACATCCAGAGGAGCCCCGTTTCCGCCTCGTACCTCGCGGTCAGGTATCCTTTCCCTGTATGTTCCGGAAAGAATTCCCGGTGTTCCCGTCGCATCTCAAGAGGAGGCGCTCTCCACAGGAAAGGCGAGAGAAACTCCAGTGTCGTGCCATCATTCCAAGAGTCCCCCAGATATCTCAGTGTGCCGGGGTCCAGCCCCGCTGGATCCAGGGAATTCGATGGATGGACGGCGTTGACGTGGAAAGTCTTGTGTATTTATTAATGTAAGATGAGATTAAGAAATTATAGGGTAGTAAGAAGATTAACTGGAGGAAAAAGGCTGAATAGCTAGGTTTACGCGGAAGGCCAATAAAATTCCCGACAAGGAATTTTCTGGCGGACTCTGGGAATGGTGGCACGACCCTCGAGTTCCTCTTGCCTTTCCTGTGGAGAGCGCCTCCTCTTGAGATGCGCCGGGAACGCCGGGAATTCTTTCCCGACCACGCAGGGAAAGGATCCCTTCTCTCGAGCTAGGAGGCGGAAACGGGGCTCCTCTGGATGTGGGCGGGACTCTCGTGCTTCCTCTCGAGCGGAGACGGGTATGTCGGGGAACTTCTTGAGTTGCAGCAAGGGTGTGAAGGACCCTTTGGAAGTTCCAGAGGTTAGGTGTGATTAGCCTCGAGACGCCTCAGTGGAAATGGGCCTCATCTCGCCTGGAGGGGAGAACCTCCTGGATTTTCTCGAGTTGCGGCAGGTGCTTTCGACTTACAAAGGGGACCTCAGGGACCCGCTCTGGTGGCCTCAGGAAAGGCCAGTCCCCATGCAAGTTGCTCGGGGGCCTCTCGGGATTCCTCTACCCTCGATGCCGGGGCCTAAGATCTTGTGTGGAGTCGGTGCCGGAACCTGAGGATTCCTCTCCAGTGCTGACATGGATCTTGGGGTACTTCTGGAGTCTCCCCAGGGGAGTCAGTCCTCCTCTCGAGTGGGGGCATGCACGTGCGCTTTCCTCCCGAGCTGTAGCAGCAGTCTCACGCTTCCCTTCGCGTATATCATAGGGATCTGTGGCTTTCCCTCGAGGCTATCCCACCAGGCTTTCCCACGAGGCTTTCCCACAGGGCTGTCCCACGTGCCACCGTAGTGTGAGTTGATTCTCGGCTTGAAAGTCGAGGCAGTGAAGGGAAAACAGGTTTCCCTGGACTGGACTGAGACATCTGGGGGACTCTGGGAATGGTGGCACGACCCTGGAGTTCCTCTCGCCTTTCCTGTGGAGAGCGCCTCCTCTTGAGATGCGACGGGAACGCCGGGAATTCTTTCCCGACCAGGCAGGGAAAGGATCCCTCGTCTCAAGCTATGAGGCGGAAACGGGGCTCCTCTGGATGTGGGCGGGACTCTGGTGTTTCCTCTCGAGTGGAGACGGGTATGTCGGGGAACTTTTTGAGTTGCAGCAAGGGTGTGAATGACACTTTGGAAGTTCCAGAGGGTAGATGTGATTAGCCTCGAGACGCCTCAGCAGAAATGGGCCTCATCTCGCCTGGAGGGTGGAACCTCCTGGATTTTCTGGACTTGCGGCAGGTGATCTCGACTTACGACTGGGACCTCAGGGACCCGCTCTGGTGGCCTCAGGAAAGGCCAGTCCCCATGTGAGTTGCTCGGGGGCCTCTCGGGATTCCCTTCCGTCGATACCGGGGCCTAAGACATTGTGTGGAGTCGGTGCCGGAACCTGAGGATTCCTCTCTAGTGCTGACATGGATCTTCGGGTACTTCTGGAGTCTCCCCAGAGGAGTCAGTCCTCGTCTCGAGTGGGGGCATGCACGTTCGATTTCCTCCCGAGCTGTAGCAGCAGTGTCACGCTTCCCTTCGCATGGATCAAGGGATCTGTGGCTTTCCCACGAGGCTTTCCCACAGGGCTGTCCCACGTGCCACCGTGGTGTGAGTCGATCCTCGGCTTGAAAGTCGAGGCACTGCAGGGAAAACAGGTTTCCCTGGAATGGACTGAGACATCTGGGGGACTCTGGGAATGGTGGCACGACCCTGGAGTTCCTCTCGCCTTTCCTTTGGAGAGAGCCTCCTCTTGAGATGCGACGGGAACGCGGGGAATTCTTTCCCGACCTCGCAGGGAAAGGATCCCACCTCTTGAGCTAGGAGGCAGTAACGGTTCTCCTCTGAATGTGGGCGGGACTCTCGTGCTTCCTCTCGAATGGAGACGGGTAAGTCGGGGAACTTCTTGAGTTGCAGCAAGGGTGTGAAGGACCCTTTGGAAGTTCCAGAGGTTAGGTGTGATTAGCCTCGAGACGCCTCAGCGGAAATGGGCCTCACCTCGCCTGGAGGGGAGAACCTCCTGGATTTTCTCGAGTTGCGGCAGGTGCTCTCGACTTAAGACGGGGTCCTCAGGGACCCGCTCTGGTGGCCTCAGGAAAGGCCAGTCCCCATGCGAGTAGCTCGGGGGCCTCTCGGGATTCCTCTCCCGTCGATGCCGGGGCCTAAGACCTTGTGTGGAGTGTGTGCCAGAACCTGAGGATTCCTCTCCAGTGCTGACATGGATCTTGGGGTAATTCTGGAGTCTCCCCAGGGGAACCAGTCCTCGTCTCGAGTGGGGGCATGCACGTGCGATTTCCTCCCGAGCTGTAGCAGCAGTGTCACTCTTCCCTTAGCGTTCATCAAGGGATCTGTGGCTTTCCCTCGAGGCTTTCCCACGAGGCTTTCCCACGAGGCTTTCCCACAGGGCTGTCCCACGTGCCACCGTGGTGTGAGTCGATCCTCGGCTTCAAAGTCGAGGCAGTGCAGGGAAAACTGGTTTCCCTGGAATGGACTGAGACATCTGGGGGACTCTGGGAATGGTGGCACGACCCTGGAGTTCCTCTCGCCTTTCCTGTGGAGAGCACCTCCTCTTGAGATGCAACGGGAACGCGGGCAATTCTTTCCCCACCTCGCAGGGAAAGGATCCCTCCTCTCGAGCTCGGAGGGGGAAACAGGTCTCCTCTGGATGTGGGCGGGACTCTCGTGCTTCCTCTCGAGTTTAGACGGGTATGTCGGGGAACTTCTTGAGTTGCAGCAAGGGTGTGAAGGACCCTTTGGAAATTCCAGATGTTAGATGTGATTAGCCTCCAGACGCCTCAGCGGAAATGGGCCTCATCTCGCCTGGAGGGGAGAACCTCCTGCATTTCCTCGAGTTGCGGCAGGTGCTCTCGACTTACGACAGGGACCTCACGGACCCGCTCTGGTGGCCTCAGGAAAGGCCAGTCCCCTTGCGAGTTGTTCGGGGGCCTATCGGGATTGCTCTCCCGGTGATGCCGGGGCCTAAGATCTTGTGTGGAGTCGGTCCCGGAACCTGAGGATTCCTCTCCAGTGCTGACATGGAACTTGGGGTACTTCTGGTGTCTCCCCAGGGGAGTCAGTCCTCACCTCGAGTGAGGGCATGCACGTGCGATTTCCTCCCGAGCTGTAGCAGCAGTGTCACGCTTCCCTTCGCGTGGATCAAGGGATCTGTGGCTTTCCCTCGAGGCTTTCCCAGGAGGCTTTCCCATGAGGCTTTCCCACAGGGCTGTCCCACGTGCCACCGTTGTGTGAGTGGATCCTCGGCTTGAAAGTCGAGGCAGTGCAGGGAAAACAGTTTTCCCAGGAATGGACTGAGACATCTGGGGGACTCTGGGAATGGTGACACGACCCTGGAGTTCCTCTCGCCTTTCCTGTGGAGAGAGCCTCCACATGAGATCCGACAGGAACACCGGGAATTCTTTCCCGACCACGCAGGGAAAGGATCCCTCCTCTCGAGTTATGAGGCTCAAACGGGGCTCCTCTGGATGTGGACGGGACTCTCGTGCTTCCTCTCGAGTGGAGACGGGTATGTTGGGGTACTTCTTGAGTTGCAGCAAGGGTGTGAAGGACCCTTTCGAAGTTCCAGGGGTTAGGTGTGATTAGCCTCGAGACGCCTCATCAGAAATGGGCCTCATCTCGCCTGGAGGGGAGAACCTCCTGGATTTTCTCGAGATGCGGCAGGTGCTCTCGAATTACTACCGGGACCTCAGGGACCCGCTCTGGTGGCCTCAGGAAAGGCCAGTCCCCATGCGAGTTGCTCGGGGGCCTCTCGGGATTCCTCTCCCCTCGATGACGGGGCCTAAGATCTTGTGTGTAGTCGGTGCCGGAACCTGAGGATTCCTCTCCAGTGCTGACATGGATCTTGGGGTACTTCTGGAGTCTCCCAAGGGGAGTCAGTCCTCATCTCGAGTGAGGGCATGCACGTGCGCTTTCCTCCCGAGCTGGAGCAGCAGTGTCACGCTTCCCTTTGCGTGGATCAAGGGATCTGTGGCTTTCCCACGAGGCTTTCCCACAGGGCTGTCCCACGTGCCACCGTGGTGTGAGTCGATCCTCGGCTAGAAAGTCGAAGCAGTGCAGGGAAAACAGGTTTCCCTGGAATGGACTGATACATCTGGGGGACTCTGGGAATGTGGCACAACCCTGGAGTTACTCTCGCCTTTCCTGTGGAGAGCGCCTCCTCTTGAGATGCGACGGGAACGCAGGGAATTCTTTCCCGACCACGCAGGGAAAGCATCCCTCCTCTCAAGCTAGGAGGAGGAAACGGGGCTCCTCTGGATGTGGGCGGGACTCTCGTGCTTCCTTTCGAGTGGAGACGGGTATGTCGGGGAACTTCTTGAGTTGCAGCAAGGGTGTGAAGGACCCTTTGGAAGTTCAAGAGGTTAGGTGTGATTAGCCTCAAGACGCCTCAGCGGAAATGGCCCTCATCTCGCCTGGAGGGGAGAACCTCCTGGATTTTCTCGAGTTGCGGCAGGTGCTCTCGACTTGCGACGGGGACCTCAGGGACCCGTTCTGGTGGCCTCAGGAAAGGCCAGTCCCCATGCGAGTTGCTCGGGGGCCTCTCGTGATTCCTCTCCCGTCGATGCTGGGGCCTAAGACCTTGTGTGGAGTCGGTGCCTGAACGTGAGGATTCCTCTCCAGTGCTGACATGGATATTGGAGTACTTCTGGAGTCTCCCAAGGGATGTCAGTCCTCGTCTCGAGTTGGGGGCATTCAAGTGCCCTTTTATCCCGAACTGTAGCAGCAGTGTCGCCCTTCCCTTCGCGTGGATCAAGGGATCTGTGGCTTTCCCTCGAGGCTTTCCCACGAGGCTTTCCCACGAGGCTTTCCCACAGGGCTGTCCCACGCGCCACCGTGGTGTGAGTCGAAAATCGGCTTGAAAGTCGAGGCAGTGCAGGGAAAACAGGTTTCCCTGGAATGGACTGAGACATCTGGGGGACTCTGGGAATGGTGGACGACCCTGCAGTTCCTCTCGCCTTTCCTGTGGAGAGTGCCTCCTCTTGAGATGCGACGGGAACGCCGGGAATTCTTTCCTGACCACGCAGGGAAAGGATCCCTCCTCTCGAGCTAGGAGGCAGAAACGGGTCTCCTCTGGATGTGGGCGGGAGTCTCGTGCTTCCTTTGGAGTGGAGCCGGGTAAGTCGGGGAACTTCTTGAGTAGCAGCAAGGGTGTGAAGGACCCTTTGGAAGTTCCAGAGTTTAGGTGTGATTAGCCTCGAGAAGTCTCAGCGGAAATGGGCCTCATCTCGCCTGGAGGGGAGAACCTCCTGGATTTTCTCGAGTTGCGGCAGGTGGTCTCGACTTACGACGGGGATCTCAGGGACCCGCTCTGGTGGCCTCAGGAAAGGCCAGTCCCCATGCGAGTTGCTCGGGGGCCTCTCGGGATTCCTCTCCCGGTGATGCCGGGGCCTAAGATCTTGTGTGGAGTCGGTGCTGGAACCTTGAGGATTCCTCTCCCACTGCTGACATGGATCTTGGGGTACTTCTGGAGTCTCCCCAGGGGAGTCAGTCCTCGTCTCGAGTGGGGGCATGCACGTGCGCTTTACTCTCGAGCTGTAGCAGCAGGGTCGCGCTTCCCTTCGCGAGGATCAAGGGATCTGTGGCTTTCCCTCGAGGCTTTCCCACGAGGCTTTCCCACGAGGCTTTTCCCACAGGGCTGTCCCAAGTGCCACCGAGGTGTGA
>NW_017196283.1:0-8561 GCF_001704415.2 Capra hircus
CCGTTCCGCCTCCTAGCTCGAGAGGAGGCGATCCTTTCCATGCGTGGTCGGGAAAGAATTCCCGGTGTTCCCGTCGCATCTCAAGAGGAGGCGGTCTCCACAGGAAAGGCGAGAGGAACTCCAGGGTCGTGCCACCATTCCCAGAGTCCCCCAGATGTCTCAGTCCATTCCAGGCAAACCTGTTTTCCCTGCACTGTCTCGACTTTCAAGCGAGGATCTACACACACCACGGTGGCACGTGGGACAGCCCTGAGGAAACCCTCGTGGGAAAGCCTCGTGGGAAAGCCTCGAGGGAAAGCCACTGATCCCTTGATCCACGCGATGGGAAGCGTGACACTGCTGCTACAGCTCGGAGGAAAACGCACGTGCATGCCCCCACTCGAGACGAGGACTGACTCCCCTGGAGAGACTCCAGAAGTACCCCAAGATCCATGTCAGCACTGGAGAGGAATCCTAAGGTTCCGGCACCCCACTCCACACAAGATCTTAGGCCCCGGCATCGACGGGAGAGGAATCCGAGAGGCCCGAGAGCTACTCCCGTGGGGACTGGCCTTTCCTGAGGCCACCAGAGCGGATCCCTGAGGTCCCGGTCGTAAGTCGAGAGCACCTGCCGCAACTCGAGAATATCCAGGAGGTTCTCCCTCCAGGCGAGATGAGGCCCATTTCCACTGAGGCATCTCGAGTCTAATCACACCTAACCTCTGGAACTTCCAAAGGGTCCTTCACACCCTTGCTGCAACTCAAGAAGTTCCCCGACATACCCGTCTCCACTCGAGAAGAAGCACGAGAGTCCACCCACATCCACAGTAGCCCCATTTCCGCCTCCTAGCTGGAGAGGAGGGATCCTTTCCCTGCGTGTTCGGTCAAGAATTCCCAGCGTTTCCATCGCATCTCAAGAGGAGGCGTTTTCCACAGGAAAGGCGAGAGTAACTCCAGGGTCGTGCCACCATTCCAGAGACAACCAGATGTCTCAGTCCATTCCAGGGAACCTGTTTCCCTGCACTGCGTCGACTTTCAAGCCGAGGATCGACTCACACCACGGTGGTACGTGGGACAGCCCTGTGGGACAGCCCTGTGGGAAAGCCTCGTGGGAAAGCCTCGTGGGAAAGCCTCGAGGGAAAGCCACAGATCCCTTGATCCACGCGAAGGGAAGCATGACACTGCTGCTACAGCTCGGAAGGAAAGCGCACGTGCATGCCCCCACTCGAGAGGAGGACTGACTCTACTGGGAGACTCCAGAAGTCCCCCCAGATCCACGTCAGCACTGGAAAGGAATACTCAGGTTCCAGCACTAGCTCCACACAAGATCTTAGGCCCCGGCATCGACGGAGAGGAATCCCGAGAGGCCCCGAACAACTCGCATGGGGACTGGCCTTCCAGAGGCCACCAGAGCGGGTCCCTGAGCGTCCCCGTCGTAAGTCGAGAGCACCTGCCGCAACTCGAGAACATCCAGGAGTTTCTCCCCTCCAGGCGAGATGAGCTGCCATTTCCGCTGAGGCATCTCCGAGGCTAATCACACTTAACCTCTGGAGCTCCCAAAGCGACTTCACACCCTTGCTGCCAACTCAAGAAGATCCGCCGACATACCCGTCTACACTCGAGAGGAAGCACGAGAGTCCCGCCCACATCCAGAGGAGCCCCGTTTCCGCCTCCTAGCTCGAGAGGAGGGATCCTTTCCCTGCGTGGTCGGGAAACAATTCCTGGCGTTTCCGTCGCATCTCAAGAGGAGGCGCTCTCCACAGGAAAGGCGAAAGGAACTCCAGGGTCGTTCCACATTCCCAGAGTCCCCAGGATGTCTCAGTCCATTCCAGGGAAACCTGCTTTCCCTGCACTGCCTCGGCTTTCAAGCGAAGATCGACTCACACCATGGTGGCACGTGGGACAGCCCTGTGGGAAAGCCTCGTTGGAAAAGCCTCGAGGGAAAGCCACAGATCCCTTGATCCACGCGAAGGGAAGCGTGACACTGCTGCTACAGCTCGAGAGGAAAGCGCATGTGCATGCCCCCACTCGAGACGAGGACTGACTCCACTGGGGAGACTACAGAAGAACCCCAAGATCCATGTCAGAACTGGAGAGGAATGCTAAGGTTCCGGCACCGAGTCCACACAAGATCTAATGCCCCGGCATAGACGGGAGAGGAATCCCGAGAGGCCCCCGAGCAACTCGCATGGGGACTGGCCTTTCCTGAGGCCACCAGAGCGGGTCCCTGAGGTCCCCGTAGTAAGTCGAGAGCACCTGCCTGCAACTCGAGAAAATCCAGGAGGTTCTCCCCTCCAGGCGAGATGAGGCCCATTTCTGCTGAGGCGTCTCGAGGCTAATCACACCTAACCTCTGGAACTTCCAAAGGGTTCTTCACACCCTTGCTGCAACTCAAGAAGTTCCCCGACATACCCGTCTCCACTTGAGAGGAAGCACAAGAGTCCCGGCCACATCCAGAGGAGCCCCGTTTCCGAGTCCTAGCCTGAGATGAGGGATCCTTTCCCTGCTTGGTCGGGAAAGAATTCCCGGTGTTCCCATCGCATCTCAAGAGGAGGCGCTCTCCACAGGAAAGGCGAGAGGAACTCCAGGGTCCTGACACCACTCCCAGAGACAACCAGGTGTCTCAGTTCCATTCCAGGAAAACCTGTTTTCCCTGCACTGCATCGACTTTTCAAGCCGAGGATCGACTCACACCACGGTGGCACGTGGGGCAACCCTGTGGGAAAGCCTCGTGGAAAGCCTCGTGGGAAAGCCTCGAGGGAAAGCCACAGATCCCTTGATCCACGCGAAGGGAAGCGTGACACTGCTGCTACAGCTCGGGAGGAAAGCGCACGTGCATGCCCCCACTCGAGACGAGGACTGAGTCTCCTGGGGAGACTCCAGTAGTACCCCAAGATCCATGTCAGCACTGGAGAGGAATCCTCAGGTTCTGGCACCGACTCCACACGAGGTCTTAGGCCGCAGCATCGAAGGAAAAGGAATCGCAAGAGTCCCCCGAGCAACTCCCATGGGGAATGGCCTTTCCTGAGGCCACCAGAGCGGGTCCCTGCGGTCCCCGTCGAAAGTCGAGAGCACCTGCCGCAACTCGAGAACATCCAGGAGGTTCTCCCCTCCAGGCGAGATGAGTGCCATTTCCGCTGAGGCATCTCGAGGCTAATCACACCTAACCTCTGGAGCTCCCAAAGCGACTTCACACCCTTGCTGCAACTCAAGAAATTCCCCGACATACCCGTCTACACTCGAGAGGAAGCACGAGAGTCCCGCCCACATCCAGAGGAGCCCCGTTTCCGCCTCCTAGCTCGAGAGGAGGGATCCTTTCCCTGCGTCGTCGGGAAAGAATTCCTGGCGTTTCCGTCGCATTTCAAGAGGAGGCGCCCTCCACAGGAAAGGCGAGAGGAACTCCAGGGTCGTTCCGCATTCCCAGAGTCCCCAGGATGTCTCAGTCCATTCCAGGGAAACCTGCTTTCCCTGCACTGCCTCGACTTTCAAGCGAAGATCGACTCACACCATGGTGGCACGTGGGACAGCCCTGTGGGAAAGCCTCGTTGGAAAGCCTCGAGGGAAAGCCACAGATCCCTTGATCCACGCGAAGGGAAGCGTGACACTGCTGCTACAGCTCGGGAGGAAAGCGCACGTGCATGCCCCCACTCGAGACGAGGACTGACTCCCCTGGGGAGACTCCAGAAGTAACCCAGGATCCATGTCTGCACTGGAGAGGAATGCTCAGGTTCCGGCACCGACTCCATACAAGATCTTTGGCCCTGGCATCGACGAGAGAGGAATCCCGAGAGGCCCCCAAGCAACTCGCATGGGGACTGGCCTTTCCTGAGGTCACCAGAGCGGGTCCCTGAGGTCCTCATCGTAAGTCGAGAGCACCTGCTGCAACTCGATAAATCCAGGAGGTTCTCCCCTCCAGGCGAGAAGAGGCCCATTTCCGCTGAGGCGTCTCGAGGCTAATCACACCTAACCTCTGGAGCTTCCAAAAGGTCCTTCGCACCCTTGATGCAACTCAGGAAGTTCCCCGACATAACCGTCTCCACTTGAGAGAAAGCTCGAGCCTCCCGCCGACATCCAGAGGAGCCCCGTTTCCGCCTCGTAGCTCGAGAGGAGGGATCCTTTCCCTGCGTGTTCGGGAAAGAACTCCCGGCGTTTCCATCGCATCTCAAGAGGAGGCGCTCTCCACAGGAAAGGCGAGAGGAACTCCAGGGTCGAGCCACCATACACAGAGTCCCCCAGATGTCTCAGTCCATTCCAGGGAAACCAGTTTTCCCTGCACTGCCTCGACTTTCAAGCCGAGGATCGACTCACACCACGGTGGCACGTGGGACAGCCCTGTGGGAAAGCCTCGTGGGAAAGCCTCCTGCAAAAACCTCGATGAAAGCCACAGATTTCTTTATCCACGCGAAGGGAAGCATGACACTGCTGCTACAGCTCGGGAGGAAAGTGCACGTGCATGACCTTAGTCGAGACGAGGACTGAATCCCCGGTGGAGACTCCAGAAGTACCCCAAGATCCTTGTCAGCACTGGAGAGGAATCCTCAGGTTCCGCACCGTCTCCACACAACGTCTTAGGCCCCGGCATCAACGGGAGAGGAATCCCGAAGGGCCCCCTAGCAACTCGCATGGGGACTGGCCTTTCCTGAGGCCACCAGACCAGGTCCCTGAGGTCCTCGTCTTAAGTCGAGAGCACCTGTGGTAACTCTAGAAAATCCAGGAGATTCTCCCCTCCAGGCGAGATGAAGCCCATTTCCGCGGAGGCGTCTCGAGGCTAATCAACCTGGCCTCTGGAACTTCCAAAGGGTCCTTCACACCCTTGCTGCAACTCAAGAAGTTCCCCGACGTACCCCTCTCCACTCGAGAGGAAGCACGAGAGTCCTGCCCACATCCAGAGAAGCCCCGTTTCCGCCTCATAGATCGAGAGGTGGAATCCTTTCCCTGCGTTTTCGGGAAAGAATTCCCGGCGTTCCGGTCGCATCTCAAGAGGAGGCGGTCTCCACAGGAAACACGAGGGGATCTCCAGGGTCGTGACACCATTCCCTGAGTGCCAGAGATTTCTCAGTCCATTCCAGGGAAACCTGTTTTCCCTGCACTGCCTCGACTTTCAAGCTGAGGATCGACTCACACCACGGTGGCACGTGGGACAGCCCTGTGGGAAAGCCCTGTGGGAAAGCCTCGAGGGAAAGACACTGATCCCTTGATCGACTCGACGGGAAATATGACACTCCTGCTACAGCACGGGAGGAAAGCGCACGTGCATGCCCCCACACGAGACGAGGACTGACTGCCTTGGGGAGACTCCAGAAGTACACCATGATCCATTTCAGCACTGGAGAGGAATCCTCAGTTTCCGGCACCGACTCCACACAAGGTCTTAGGCCCCGGCATCGATGGGAGAGGAATCCCGAGAGGCCCCCGAGCAACTCGCAAGGGGACTGGCCTTTCCTGAGGCCACCAGAGCGGGTCCCTGAGGTCCCCGACGTAAGTCGATAGCACCTGCCGCAACTCGAGAAAATCCAGGAGGTTCTCCCCTCCAGGCGAGATGAGGCCCATTTCCGCTGAGGCGTCTCCAAGCTAATCACACCTAACCTCTGGAACTTCCAAAGTGTTCTTCACACCCTTGCTGCAACGCAAGAAGTTCCCGGACATACCTGTCTCCACTCGAAAGGAAGCACGAGAGCCCGCCCACATCCAGAGGAGCCCCATTTCCGCCTCCTAGCTCGAGAGGCGGGATCCTTTCCCTTCGTGCTCGGGAAAGAATTCCCGTCATTCCCGTCGCATCTCAAGGGGAGGCGCTCTTCACAGGAAAGGCGAGAGGGACTCCAGGGTCGTGCCACCATTCCCAGAGTCCCCCAGATGTCTCAGTCCATTCCAGGGAAACCTGTTTCCCTGCATTCCCTCGACTTTCAAGCCGAGGATCGACTCAAACCGCGGTGGCACGTGGGACAGCCCTGTGGGAAAGCCCTGCGGGAAATCCTCGAGGAAAAGCCACAGATCCCTTGATCCAAGCAAAGGGAAGCGTGACACTGCTGCAAAAGCTGGGGAGGAAAGCGCACGTGCATGCCTCCCTTGGAGACGAGGACTGACTCCACTGGGGAGACTCCAGAAGTACCCCAAGATCCATGTCAGCACTGGAGAGGAATCCTCACGTTCCGGCACTGACTCCACACAAGGACTTAGGCCCCGGCATCGACGGGAGAGGAATCCCGAGAGGCCCCCGGACAACTCGGATGGGGAATGGCCTTTCCTGAGGCCACCAGAGCGGGTCCCTGAGGTCCCAGTCGTAAGTCGAGAGCACCTGCCGCAACTCGAGAAAATCCAGGAGGTTCTCGCCTCCAGGCGAGATGAGGCCCATTTCCGCAGAGGCGTCTCGAGGCTAATCACATCTAACATCTGGAACTTCCAACGGGTCCTTCACACCCTTGCTGCAACTCAAGAAGTTCCCCGACATACCCGTCTCCACTCGAGAGGAAGCACGAGAGTCCCGGCAACATCCATAGGAGCCCCGTTTCCGACTCCTAGCTCGAGAGGAGGGATCCTTTCCCTGCGTGGTCGGAAAGAATTCCCGGCGATCCCGTCGAATCTCAAGAGGAGGCGCTCTTCACAGGAAAGGCGAGAGGAACTCCAGCGTCGTGCCACCATTCCAGAGTCAACCAGATGTCTCCGTCCATTTCAGGGAAACCTGTTTTCCCTGCACTGCCTCGACTTTCAATCCGAGGATCGACTCACATCACGGTGGCACGTGGGACAGCCCTATGTGAAGCGTCGTGGGGAAAGGCCCTGATCCCTTGATCCACGCGAAGAGAAGCACGACACTGCTGCTACAGCTCGGGAGGAAAGCGCACGTGCATGCCCCCACTCGAGACGAGGACTGACTACCCTGAGGAGAGTCCAGAAGTACCCCAAGATCCACGTCAGCCCTGGAGAGGAATCCTCACGTTCCGGCACCGACTCCACACAAGGTCTTAGGCCCCGGCATCGACGGGAGAGGAATCCCGAGAGGCCCCGAGTAACTAGCATGGGGACTGGCCTTTCCTGAGGCCATTAGAGCGGGTCCCTGAGGTCCCCGTCATAAGTCGAGAGCACCTGCCGCAACTCGAGAAAATCCAGGAGGTTCTCCCCTCCAGGCGACATGAGGCCCATTTCCTCTGAGGCGTCCCCAGGTTAATCACACCTAAACTCTGGAACTTCCAAAACGTTCTCACATCCTTGCTGCAACACAAGAAGTTCCCCGACATACCCGTCTCCACTCGAGAGGAAGCACGAGAGTCCCGCCCACATCCAGAGGAGCCCCGTTTCCGCCTCATAGCTCGAGAGAGGGATCCTTTCCCTGCTGGAAAGAATTCTCGCGTTCCCGTCGCATCTCAAGAGGGGACGCTTTACACAGGAAAGGCGTGAGGAACTCCAGGGTCGTTCCACCATTCCCAGAGTCCCCAGATGTCTCAGGCCATTCCAGGGAAACCTGTTTTCCCTGCACTGCCTCGACTTTCAAGCGAGGATCGTCTCACACGACGGTGGCACGTGCGACAGCCCTGTGGAAAAGCCTCGTGGGAAAGTCTCATGGGAAAGCCTGAGGGAAAGCCACAGATCCCTTGATCCACGCGAAGGGAGCGTGACACTGCTGCTACAGCTCGGAGGAAAGCACACGTGCATGCCCTTACTCGGGACAAGGACTGACTCCCCTGTGGAGTCTCCAGAAGTACCCAAGATCCAAGTCAGCACTGGAGAGAAATTCTCAGGTTCCGGCACCGACTCCCCACAAGGTCTTAGGCACCGGCCTCGATGGGAAAGGAATCCTGATAGGCCCCCGAGCAACTCGCATGGGGACTGGCCTTTCCTGAGGCCACCAGAGCGGGTCCCTGAGGTCCCCGTCGTAACGCGAGAACACCTGCAGCAACTCAAGAAAATGCAGGAGGTTCTCCCCTCCAGGGGAGATGAGGACCATTTCCTCTGAGGCGTCCCCAGGCTAATCACACCTAACCTCTGGAACTTCCAAAGGGTCCTTCACACCCTTGCTGCAACTCAAGAAGTTCCCCGACATACCCGTCTCCACTCGAGAGGAAGCACGAGAGTCCCGCCCAATCCAGAGGAGCCCAGTTTCGCCTCCAAGCTCGAGAGAGGGATCCTTACCCCGTCGTCGTGAAAGAATTCCCGGCGGTTGCGTCGCATCTCAAGAGGAGGCCGTCTCTACAGGAAAGCCGAGAGGAACTCCAGGGTCATGCCACCATTCCAGAGTCCCCCAGATGTCTCAGTCTATTCCAGGGAAACCTGTTTTCCCTGCACTGCCTCGACTTTCAAGCCGAGGATCAACTCACACCATGGTGGCACGGGGGAAAACCCTGTGGGAAAGCCTCGTGGGGAAAGCCTCTTGGGAAAGCCTCATGGGAAACCCTCGAGGGAAGCCACAGATCCCTTGATCCAAGCGAAGGGAAGCGTGACACTGCCTGCTAAAGCTCGGGAGGAAAGCGCACCTGCATGCCCACACTCGAGACGAGGACTGACTCCCCTGGGGAGACTCCAGAAGTACCCCAAGTCCATGTCAGCCCTGGAGAGGAATCCTCAGGTTCCGGCACCGACTCCACGAA
>NW_017196284.1:0-8560 GCF_001704415.2 Capra hircus
CTGGGGAAACTCCAGAAGTACCCAAGATCCATGTCAGCACTGGAGAGGAATCCTCAGGTTCGGGCACCGACTCCACACAAGGTCTTAGGCCCCGGCATCGACAGGAGTGGAATCCCAAGAGGCCCCGAGCAACTCGCTTGGGGAGTGGCCTTTCCTGAGGCCACCAGAGCAGATCCCTGAGGTCCCCGTCGTAAGTCGCGAGAACTGCCGCAACTTGAGAAAATCCCAGAGGTTCTCCCCTCCAGACAAGATGAGGCCCGTTTCCGCTGAGGCATCTCGAGGCTAATCACACATAACCTCAGGAAGATCCAAAGGGTCCTTCACACCCTTGCTGCAACTCAAGAAGTTCCCCGACATACACGTCTCCACTCGAGAGGAAGCACGAGCATCCTGCCCACAGCCAGAGGAGCCCCATTTCCGCCTCCTAGCTCGAGAGGACGGATCGTTTCCCTCAGTGTTCGGGAAAGAATTCCCGGCGTTCCTTTGCATCTCAAGAGGAGGCGCTCTCCACAGGAAAGGCGACTAGAACTCCAAGGTCGTGCCACCACTCCCAGAGTCCCCCAGATGTCTCAGTCCATTCCAGGGAAACCTGTTTTCCCTTCACTGCCTCGACTTTCAAGCCGAGGATCGATTCACACCACGGTGGCACATGGGACAGCCCTGTTGGAAAGCCTTGTGGGAAAGCCTCATGGGAAGCCTCGAGGGAAAGCCACAGATCCCTTGATCCACGTGAAGGGCAGCGTGTCACTGCTGCTACAGCTCGAGAGGAAACCGCACGTGCATGCCCCCACTCGAGACGAGGACTGACTCCCCTGGGGAGACTCCAAGAGTACCCCAAGATCCATATCAGCACTGGACAGGAATCCTCAGGTTTCGGCACCGACTCCACACAAGGTCTTAGGCTCCGGCATCGACGGGAGAGGAATCCCGAGAGGCCCCCCGAGCAACTCCATGGGGACAGGCCTTTCCTGAGGCCACCAGAGCGGGTCCCTGAGGTCCCCGTGGTAGTCGAGAGCTACCTGCCGACAACTCGAGAAAATCCAGGAGGTTCTCCCCTCCAGGCGAGTATGAGGCCCATTTCCGCTGAGGCGTCTCGAGGCTAATCACACCTAACCTCTGGAATTTCCAAAGGGTTTTTCACACCCTTGCTGCAACTCAAGAAGTTCCCGACATACACGTATCCACTGGAGAGGAAGCACGAGAGTCCCGCCCACATCCAGAGGAGCCCCGTTTCCGGCCTCCTAGCTCGAGAGGATGGATCCTTTCCCTGCGTGGTCGGGAAAGAATTCCCGGCGTTCCCATAGCTTCTCAAGAGGAGGTGCAACTCCACAGGAAAGGCGAGAGGAACTCCAGGGTCGTGGCCACCATTCCCAGAGTCCCCCAGATGTCTCAGTCCATTCCAGGGAAACCTGTTTTCCCTGCACTGCCCTCGACTTTTCAAGCCGAGGATCGACTCACACCACGGTGGCACGTGCACAGCCCTGTGGGAAAGCCTCGTGGGAAAAGCCTCGTGGGAAAGCCTCGAGGGAAAGCCACAGATCCCTTGATCCACGCGAAGGGAAGCGTGACACTGCTGCTACAGCTCGAGAGGAAAGCGCACGTGCACTGCCCCCACTCGAAACGAGGAATGACTCCCCTGGGGAGACTCCAAGAGTACCCCAAGATCCATGTCAGCACTGGACAGGAATCCTCAGGTTTCGGTACCGACTCCACACAAGGTCTTAGGCTCCAGCATCGACGGGAAGAGGAATCCCGAGAGGCACCCGAGCAACTCCATGGGGACTGGCCTTTCCTGAGCGTCACCAGTAGCGGGTCCCTGAGGTCCCCGTCGCAGTCGAGAGAACCTGTCCGAAACTCGAGAAAATCCTGGAGGTTCTCCCCTCCAGGCGATATGAGGCCCATTTTCCGCTGAGGCGTCTCGAGGTCTAATCACACCTAACCTGCTGGAACTTCCAACGGGTCCTTCACACCCTTGCTGGCAACTCAAGAAGTTCCCCGACATACCCGTCTCCAGCTCGAGAGGAAGCACGAGAGTCCCGTCCATATCCAGAGGAGCCCCGATTCCGCCTCCTAGCTCGAGAGGAGGGATCCTTTCCCCGCGTGTTCGGGAAAGAATTCCCGGCATTCCCGTCGCATCTCAAGAGGAGGCGCTCTCCACAGGAAAAGCGAAAGGAACTCCAGGGTCGTGCCACCATTCCCAGAGTCCCCCAGATGTCTCAGTCCATTCCAGGGAAACCTGTTTTCCCTGCACTGCTTCATCTTTCAAGCCAAGTATGGACTCACACCAAGGTGGCACGTGGGACAGCCCTGTGGGAAAGACTCGTGGGAAAGCCTCGTGGGAAAGCCTCGAGGGAAAGCCACAGATCCCTTGATCCATGCGAAGGGAAGCGTGACACTGCTGCTACAGCTCGGGGAGGAAGGCGCACGTGCATGCCCCCACTCGACACGAGGACTGACTGCCCTGGGGAGACTCCAGAAGTACCCCAAGATCCATGTCAGCACTGGAGAGGAATCCTCAGGTTCCGGCACCGACTCCACACAATTTCTTTGGCCCCGGCATAGACGGGAGAGGAATCCTGAGAGGCCCCCGAGCAACTCGCATGGGGACTGGCCTTTCCTGAGTCCACCAGTCGGGTCCCCTGACGTCCCCGGTGGTAAGTCGAGAGGCACCTGGCCACAACTCGAGAAAATTCAGGAGGTTCTCCCCTCCAGGCTAGATGAGGCCCATTTCCGCTGAGGAGTCTCGAGGGCTATCCACACCTAACCTCTGGAACTAACAAAGGGTCCTTCACACCCTTGCTGCAACTCAAGAAGTTCCCCGACATACCCGTCTCTACTCGAGAGGAAGCAGGAGAGTCCCGCCCACATCCAGAGGAGCCCCGTTTCCTCCTCCTAGCTCGAGAGAGGGATCCTTTACCTGCGTGGTCGGGAAATAATTCCCGGCGCGCCCGTCGCATCTCAAGAGGAGGCGCTCTCCACAGGAAAGGCGAGAGGAACTCCAGGTTCCTGCCACCATTCCCATGAGTCCCCCAGATGTCTCAGTCCTTTCCAGGGAAACCTGTTTTCCCTGCACTGCCTCGACTTTCAAGCCAAGGATCGACTCACACCACGGTGGCACATGGGACAGCCTCTGCCGGGGAAAGCCTCGAGAGAAAGCCACAGATCCGTTGATCCACAAGGAAGGGAAGCGTGACCCTGCTGCTACAGCTTGGGAGGAAAGCTCACGTGCATGCCCCCACTGGAGACGAGGTCTGACTCCCCTGGGGAGACTCCAGAAGTACCCCAAGTTCAATGTCAGGACTGGAGAGGAATGCTCAGGTTCTTGCACCGACTCCACACAAGGTCTTAGGCCCCGGCATCGACGGGAGAGGAATCATGAGAGGCCCCCGAGCAACTCGAATGGGGACTGGCCTTTCCTAAGACCACCAGAGCGGGTCCCTGAGGTCCCCGTGGTAAGTCGAGAGCACCTGCCGCAACTCGAAAAATCCAGGAGGTTCTCCCCTCCAGGCGAGATGAGGGCCCATTTCCGCTGAGGCGTCTCGAGGCTAATCACACCTAACCTCTGGAACTTCCAAAGGGTCCTTCACACCCTTACTGCAACTCAAGAAGTTCCCCGACATACCCGTCTCCACTCAAGAGGAAGCACGAGAGTCCCGCTCACATCCAAAGGAGTCCCGTTTTCTCCTCCTAGCTCGAGAGGAGGGATCTTTTCCGCTGCGTGGTCGGGAAAGAATTCCCGGCGTGCCCGTCGCATCTCAAGAGGAGGCGCTCTCCACAGGAAAGCCGAGAGGAACTCCAGGGTCGTGCCACCATTCCCAGAGGTCCCCCAGATGTCTCAGTCCATTCCAGGCAAACCTGTTTTCCCCTGCACTGCCTCGAATTTCAAGCCGAGGATCGACTCACACCACTGTGGGCACACTGGGAACAGCCCTCGGGGAAAGCCTCGAGAGAAGGCCACAGATCCCTTGATCCACGCGAAGGGAAGCGTGACACTGCTGCTACAGCTCGGGAGGAAAGCGCACGTGCATGCCCCCACTCGAGACGAGGACTGACTCCCCTTGGGATACTCCAGAAGCACCCCAAGATCCATGTCAGCACTGGAGAGGAATGCTCAGGTTCTGGCACCGACTCCACACAAGGTCTTAGGCCCCGGCATCGGCGGGAGAGGAATCCTGAGAGGCCCCCCGAGGAACTCGCATGGTGACTGGCCTTTCCTAAGACCACCAGAGCGGGTCCCTGAGGTTCCCGTCGTAAGTCGAGAGCACCTGCCGCAACTCGAGAAAATCCAGGAGGTTCTCCCCTGCAGGCGAGATGAGGCCCATTTCCGCTGAGACGTCTCGAGTCTAATGACACCTCACCTATGGAACTTCCAAAGAGTTCTTCACACCCTTGCTGCAACTCAAAAAGTTCCCCGAAACACCCGTCTCCATTCGATAGGAGGAACGAGAGTCCCGCCCTCATCCAGAGGAGCCGCGTTTCCGCCTGCTAGCTCGAGAGAAGGGATCCTTTCACTGCGTGGTCGGGAAAGAATTCCTGGCGTTCCCGTCCCATCTCATGAGGAGGCGCTCTCCACAGGAAAGGCGAGAGGAACTCCAGGGGTCGTGCCACCATTCCCCGAGTCCCCCAGATGTCTCAGTCCATTCCAGGGAAACCTGTTTTCCCTGCACTGCCTCGACTTTCAAGCCGAGGATCGACTCACACCACAGTGGCACGTGCGACAGCCCTGTGGGAAAGACTCGTGTAAATGCCTCGAGGGAAAGCCTTGAGGGAAAACCACAGATTCCCTTGATCCACTCGACGGGAAGCATGACACCGCTGCTACAGCTCGGGAGGAAAGCGCACGTGCATGCCCCCACTCGAGACGAGGACTGACTCCCCTGGGGAGACTCCAGAAGTACCCCAAGATCCATGTCAGCACTGGAGAGGAATCCTCAGGTTCCGGCACCGACTCCACACAAGGTCTTAGGCCCCAGCATAGACGGGAGAGGAATCCCAAGAGGCCCCCGAGCAACTCGCTTGGGAACTGGCCTTTCCTGAGGGCCAAGAGAGTGGGTCCCTGAGGTCCCCGTCGTAAGTCGCGAGAACCAGCCGCACCTTGAGAAAATCCAGGAGGTTCTCCCCTCCAGACAAGATGAGGCCCATTTCCGCTGAGACGTCTTGAGGCTAATCACACCTAACCTCAGGAACTTCCAAAGGGTCCTTCACACCCTTGCTGCAACTCAAGAATTTCCCCGACATACCCGTCTCCACTCGAGAGGATGCACGAGAGTCCCGCCCACATCCAGAGGAGCCGCGTTTCCGCCTCCTAGCTCGAGAGGAGGGATCCTTTCACTGCGTGTTCGGGAAAGAATTCCCATCGTTCCCGGCGCATCTGATGAGGAGGCACTCTCCACAGGAAAGGCGAGAGGAACTCCAACGGTCATGACACCATTCCCGGAGTCCCCCAGATATCTCAGTCCATTCCAGGGAAACTTGTTTTCCCTGCACTGCCTCGACTTTCAAGCCGAGGATCGACTCACACCACGGTGGCACGTGTGACAGCCCTGTGGGAAAGTCTCGTGTAAATGCCTCGAGGGAAAGCCTTGAGGAAAGCCACAGATCCCTTGATCCATTCGACGGGAAGCGTGACATTGCTGCTACAGCTCGGGAGGAAAGCGCACGTGCCTGCTCCCACTTGAGACGAGGACTGAGTACCCTGGGGAAACTCCAGAAGTACCCCAAGATCCATGTCAGCACTGGAGAGGAATCCTCAGGTTCCGGCACCGACTCCACACAAGGTCTTAGGCCCCGGCATCGACAGGAGTGGAATCCCAAGAGGCCCCGAGCAACTCGCTTGGGGAGTGGCCTTTCCTGAGGCCACCAGAGCAGATCCCTGAGGTCCCCGTCGTAAGTCGCGAGAACCTGCCGCAACTTGAGAAAATCCCAGAGGTTCTCCCCTCCAGACAAGATGAGGCCCGTTTCCGCTGAGGCATCTCGAGGCTAATCACACATAACCTCAGGAAGATCCAAAGGGTCCTTCACACCCCTTGCTGCAACTCAAGAAGTTCCCCCGACATACACGTCTCCACTCGGAGAGGAAGCACGAGCATCCTGCCCACAGCCAGAGGAGCCCCATTTCCGCCTCCTAGCTCGAGAGGACGGATCGTTTCCCCTCAGTGTTCGGGGAAAGAATTCCCGGCGTTCCCTTTGCATCTCAAGAGGAGGCGCTCTCCCACAGGAAAGGCGACTAGAACTCCAAGGTCGTGCCACCACTCCCAGAGTCCCCCAGATGTCTCAGTCCATTCCAGGGAAACCTGTTTTCCCTTCACTGCCTCGACTTTCAAGCCGAGGATCGATTCACACCACGGTGGCACATGGGACAGCCCTGTTGGAAAGCCTTGTGGGAAAGCCTCATGGGAAAGCCTCGAGGGAAAGCCACAGATCCCTTGATCCACGTGAAGGGCAGCGTGTCACTGCTGCTACAGCTCGAGAGGAAACCGCACGTGCATGCCCCCACTCGAGACGAGGACTGACTCCCCAGGGGAGACTCCAAGAGTACCCCAAGATCCATATCAGCACTGGACAGGAATCCTCAGGTTTCGGCACCGACTCCACACAAGGTCTTAGGCTCCGGCATCGACGGGAGAGGAATCCCGAGAGGCCCCCGAGCAACTCCATGGGGACAGGCCTTTCCTGAGGCCACCAGAGCGGGTCCCTGAGGTCCCCGTCGCAGTCGAGAGCTCCTGCCGAAACTCGAGAAAATCCTGGGAGGTTCTCCCCTCCAGGCGATATGAGGCGCATTTCCGCTGAGGCGTCTCGAGGCTAATCACACCTAACCTCTGGAATTTCCAAAGGGTTTTTCACACCCTTGCTGCAACTCAAGAAGTTCCCCGACATACACGTATCCACTGGAGAGGAAGCACGAGAGTCCCGCCCACATCCAGAGGAGCCCCGTTTCCGCCTCCTAGCTCGAGAGGATGGATCCTTTCCCCTGCGTGGTCGGGAAAAGAATTCCCGGCGTTCCCATAGCTTCTCAAGAGGAGGTGAACTCCACAGGAAAGGCGAGAGGAACTCCAGGGTCCTGCCACCATTCCCCAGAGTCCCCCCAGATGTCTCAGTCCATTCCAGGGAAACCTGTTTTCCCTGCACTGCCTCGACTTTCAAGCCGAGGATCGACTCACACCACGGTGGCACGTGCGACAGCCCTGTGGGAAAGCCTCGTGGGAAAGCCTCGTGGGAAAGCCTCGAGGGAAAGCCACAGATCCCTTGATCCACGCGAAGGGAAGCGTGACACTGCTGCTACAGCTCGAGAGGAAAGCGGCACGTGCCTGCCCCCACTCGAAACGAGGAATGACTCCCCTGGGGAGACTCCAAGAGTACCCCAAGATCCATGTCAGCACTGGACAGGAATCCTCAGGTTTCGGTACCCGACTCCACACAAGGTCTTAGGCTCCAGCATCGGACGGGAGAGGAATCCCGAGAGGCACCCGAGCAACTCCATGGGGACTGGCCTTTCCTGAGGTCACCAGTGCGGGGTCCCTGAGGTCCCCGTCGCAGTCGAGAGAACCTGTCGAAACTCGAGAAAATCCTGGAGGTTCTCCCCTCCAGGCGATATGAGGCCCATTTCCGCTGAGGCGTCTCGAGGTTAATCACACCTAACCTGTGGAACTTCCAACGGGTCCTTCACACCCTTGCTGCAACTCAAGAAGTTCCCCGACATACCCGTCTCCACTCGAGAGGAAGCACGAGAGTCCCGTCCATATCCAGAGGAGCCCCGATTCCGCCTCCTAGCTCGAGAGGAGGGATCCTTTCCCCGCGTGTTCGGGAAAGAATTCCCGGCATTCCCGTCGCATCTCAAGAGGAGGCGCTCTCCACAGGAAAAGCGAAAGGAACTCCAGGGTCGTGCCACCATTCCCAGAGTCCCCCAGATGTCTCAGTCCATTCCAGGGAAACCTGTTTTCCCTGCACTGCTTCATCTTTCAAGCCAAGTATGACTCACACCAAGGGGTGGCACGTGGGACAGCCCTGTGGACTCGTGGGAAAGCCTCGTGGGAAAGCCTCGAGGGAAAAGCCACAGATTCCCTTGATCCATGCGAAGGGAAGCGTGACACTGCTGCTACAGCTCGGGAGGAAGGCGCACGTGCATGCCCCCACTCGACACGAGGACTGACTGCCCTGGGGAGACTCCAGAAGTACCCCAAGATCCATGTCAGCACTGGAGAGGAATCCTCAGGTTCCGGCACCGACTCCACACAATTTCTTTGGTCCCCGGCATAGACGGGAGAGGAATCCTGAGAGGCCCCCGAGCAACTCGCATGGGGACTGGCCTTTCCTGAGTCCACCAGTCGGGTCCCTGACGTCCCGGTGGTAAGTCGAGAGCACCGGCCACAACTCGAGAAAATTCAGGAGGTTCTCCCCTCCAGGCTAGATGAGGCCCATTTCCGCTGAGGAGTCTCGAGGCTATCACACCTAACCTCTGGAACTAACAAAGGGTCCTTCACACCCTTGCTGCAACTCAAGAAGTTCCCCGACATACCCCGGTTCTCCACTCGAGAGGAAGCACGAGAGTCCCGCCCACATC
>NW_017196285.1:0-8560 GCF_001704415.2 Capra hircus
TTCTCTAATAAAAGGGAACAGGAAACATCTCCGATGGCCTGGTGGTAAAGAAGCTGCCTACCGATGCAGGGAACACGCGGTTCAATTCCTGTGTAGAAGATTCCACACGCCCAGGGGCAATGAAGCCCTTGAACAACTCTTGACGTTTGCATGCTCCAGAGCCCAAGTTCTGCACACAGAGAAAGCACTGCAATGAGAAGCCATGGCACAGCAACTAGAAGGTAGCCTCTGCTCACTACAACTAGACAAAGGAGCAATAAAGACCCAGCACAGTCAAAAATAATGTCATGTTAAAAAAAAGGACAGTTCTTTGAAGAAATGACTGAGACTAGGGGTGCGACTGTAAATATATGAGCCAGGGTCATCTTCAATTATGAGAATTAAAGAAACTAAAGACAACTATCAAGCTGTCCAAACGGATACAAATGAATGACGACAGTGTTATCTGTATACACCAGCAAATAACAATCTGAAAGGAATTGAAACAAACAATTCCCCTTCAATCACGTCAACATTAATAAAAGACTTTGCTATGGATGGAATGAGGATGACAAGACTGGCACACTGGAAATGATACATGATTGCTGAAAAATACCCTCAAGCCATGGACAGAGACTCCATAGCGATGACAAGACTTCAGTTGGCAATACCGTGGAATGCATCTGCCATCTGAAATGAAGATTCAATATGAATTACAAAAAGGCTGAAAGGTGGCTGCTAAACCACAAAAGATGCCAGCATTCTTGGCCTCCAGAGGAGAATTCAATCCAGGGCAAGTGACGAAGCTTGATGGCTCAGAGGTTTTCTGTGAAAAAGTTTGATTCAAGTAGAAAAGAGATCGAGAGAGCTGCTGACGTAGACATTCAAAGGGGGAAGAAAGAGTACCCCTGCTAGTCTTTAGCCAGATGTTATACAGCCACTAGCAGTCTGCTAAGGAAAGAAAGACAATGTCTCAGAGAATGGCACCAGGCCCCTCACCCACAGCATGCATTGAGATCACATTGGCAGCAGATGAGTCATCCCAGGCCAGAAAATGATGGACATGAATCTTGAAGAAAGGCAGATTTCCAAGCAAATATATAGTTTCATTCACAGAGGTTAAGAGAACCAGGTATGAGTAAGACAAACCGGTTTGTCGAGTCGTTTCTGAGCCCTTAGGGGGAACTGACCTGAAGACATTAACATACCTTAAGACAAACATTTCCATAAGAACAATGCATTGCTTAGTTCAAGGTTTGAGAAAAGTTAAATTCAGGTGGAGCCAGGAGTTGTCATGGCAACACAGAATTTTCAGAGAAACCTTCTTTTACATTTGTATCAAGATGGAGAAAAAAAAACCGCAGCCCTCTTTGGTCTCCTCCTGCCTCTTAAGAGAGAGAAAAAAACGTCTGACACTTGCAGTTTATTTTCTCTGTCTGGAGACCCCTGGCCTTCCTGCCTGTTATCCTCTCCAGGCCTGTAGGAAGCAATCCACTCGGCTGCTTGGGAAAAGCGCGCGGGTCTGAGCTGTATGCAAAGGGGTGAAGCGGTAAAACCCTCGGCCCCAAAGGCGAGGCTTTTCTGCGATCGCCATTTCAGTCGGCTCCGAGACTGCAAACAAAGGGCAGAAGACATGGTTCCCTGCTCCGCCGAGTCCGAGTTCCCTTACCTGTGGTCCACAGCCCTGCGCTCTGCTCGCTGGATGCCAATCGACGGGACCCAGGAGCCCACGAAACGAGCAGTCCCAGCTGCAATGGCGAGCCCTGAGAGCACAACTGGGGACCCCTGGCCCCGAGGCGCCGCCATGTTCACCCCGCCCCAGACCCGCTCCCGTGAGCCGCGCCCCTGACCAGCGCCCAGGCTCGCCCCGCCCCCGACGCGCGCACGGTGCGCCCCGCCCCCACGCCCCTTTGCCAGGCCAGGCCCGTGGGACCGCGACTGCCTCCAGGGGAAACACAAGGACAAGCAGATCCACCCCACCGAGACAACCCAAGCTTTTTCTCAGCTGATCTGTCTATGATTTAGGGATAAGAAGCAAAAGATGACCTAGGACAGCCATGATATTCTATAGAGCCAGACCCTGGCGCGCAGAGGCTTGAAGAGGGCCCGGAGCGCTGCTTGAAACAGCAAGCCTCTGTAGGCATAGCGGTTAGGCAGGCCTGGTAAGTCAGGCAGACTAGGGTCTGTAGGTCAGGAGTTCAAGTCCCGGTTTAACTCTTTCCCTTTTAGGGGGCGGGGACCACAAGAGGCGGGCTTAGACCAGAAAAGTTTCTTTTGATTTTAGAGGTTTATTGTGAAGCTTAGGGTTAGGGTTCGGGGCAACCCCCCAACTCGCTCGGGTTCGGGTTCGGGTTAGGGGTTAGAATTCGGGGAACCCCCCTCTTCTTAGAGTTCGGGTTTGGGTTAGGTTCAGGTCAGGGTCAGGGTTCAGGTTACGGTTAGGGCTTAAAGTGAGCGCTAATGGGGCCCATAGTTCTTTATTAGCCTGCCCTGGCGGGCCGAGGCTTGAAGAGTGCCTGGGAGCAGCATGAAACCCGGGGCTTTGTTAGCATAGCGGTTAGGCTGACGGCCGAGTAAACATGCAATCTGGCTTTGGGTCAGAAGTTCCAGTCCGGCTTGCCTTTTTTGCTTTGAGCGGATGGGGGACCGCAAGGGGCGGGGCTTAGGCCAGAAAAGTTTCTTTTTTTTTAGAGTTTTATTGTTAGGGTTAGGGTTAGGGTTAGGGTGCCGGCATCCCCTCAACTTGTTAGGGTTCAGGTTCAGAGTTCGGGTTACGGGAATCCCCTCCCTTCTTAGGGTTTGGATTCGGGTTCGGGTTAGGTTCAGGGTTCGGTTTGGGGTTTGGAGTTCAGGGGGGTTCGGTTCGCGGTTCTCGTTTGGGGTTTGGGGTTCCGATTAGGGGTTCAAGGTTCAGCTTAGGGTTTGGGTTTGGGGATCAGGTTATGGGTTCTCGGTTCAGATTAGGGGTTTGCAGTTGGGGTTTGGGTTTGAGGATCGGGTTAAGGGTTTGGGGTTTGGGCTCGCGGTTGAGTTTGGGGCTTGGTTTGGGTTTGGGGATCAGGTTAGGGTTCTCGATTGGTTTAGAGTTCGCAGTTGGGGTTTGGGGTTTGAGGTTAGGGTTAGGGGTTGGGGTTTGGTTCACGGTTGGGGTTGGGGATTTGGGATTCGGGTTAGGGGTTGGGGTTCGCGGTTTTGGTTTGGGTTTGGGTTAGGGGTTCGCGGTTAGGATTTGGGTTTGGGGTTCGGGGTAGGGATTCTCGGGGGTTAGGGTTGCAGTTTAGTTAAGGCTTAGGGTTTGGGTTTGGAGTTTGGGATTTGGGTGAGGGGTCGCGGTTTGGGGTCTTTGGGGTTTGGGTTGGGGTTTGGGGTTTTAGGGTTTTCTGTTGACGGTTTGGGTTTAGGGATTAGGGTTTGGATTGGGTTTGGGTTTGGGATTCGGGTTGAGGTTCCGATTAGGGGTTTATGTGAGGTTTTGTTTCGGGGGTCGAGATTTGAGGTTTGGGTTTGGGGTTCAGGGGATTGGGTTCATGGTTTGGGGTTGGGGTGTGAGGTGCAGTTTCGAGTTTTGCTGTTCGGGTTAGGAATTAGGGGTTGGCAGTTCGGTTCGGCTTAGAGGTTTGGGGTGTGCGGTTTTGGATTTGAGGTTGGGGTTCCGGGTTAGGGTTTGGGTTTGGGGTTCGGGTTAGCAGTTTGGAGTTTGGGTTTGGGGGTTGGGTTTCGGGGGTTCGGTTTTGGTGTTTGCGGTTTGGGATTGGGGTTGGAGGTTAGGGGTTTGCGATTCGGGTTAGGGTTTGGGTTCGGGTTCGGGGTGTGGGGGGTACAGGTTAGGGTTTGGGTTCAGGGTTTGGGTTCGGTTTAGGGGTGTGCGTTTGGGTTTGGGTTTGGGTTCGGCTAGTGGTTTGGGGTTCGGGGTTGGGTTCTGGATTGGGGTTCGAGTTATGGATTCGGGGTTTGGGCTACGTGTTTCAGGATTTGCGGTTCGGGGCTGAGGGTCGGGTTTGGGTTTGGGGTTTAGGGCTCGGGTTAGGGTTTGGGTTAGGTTAGGGTTCCCGGTACGGGTTAGGTGTTTGGGGTTCGGAGTTTGGGATTGGGTTAGGGTTTTGAGTTCGGGTAAGGGGTTTGGAGTTCCCTGTTCATTGGGATAGGGGTTCAGATTCGTTCGGGTTCCATTTGGTATGTGGTTCGGGGTTTGGGGTATGTGGTCATTGTTTGGGGTTTGAAAGCCCTCCTTGCAGGGAGCTAGGTGCGCCTTACGGCAGAGGTCTGGCTCTGCTCAGAGCCCCGATCTGGCAGAGTTCCCGTCGCGAGGCTGCTCTGCCATGGGCGAGCCTTGCCCAGACTTACCTTGCTTTTAGGCTCCTCCCCAGGAAGGAGCTGCTGAGCGAGCCTGGGAGACGCCACTGGCGCCTTCCTTGCCTCAGCGATTCCTGCCTTGCCTTTGCACATAGGTGCCAGGCTTGGAGGGCTTAGGGGGTGGTGGGTTGCACACTGCCAAGGGCTTCAGCAGTGAGAGCTCTGTGGGCAACTGCAGGGCTCCTCCAGCGGTTTCTTAGGCCGCCTGAGCACCAGGCTCCAGGCCCCTGGCTGGGGTTTCAGCCCCTGCACACACGAGGCTGATTCCCCAGAAAGTGTATGACAGACGTAGGTTCCCTAGCACTCTCCTCCCCAGCAGAGACATGTGCAGGGTTTGGGCCTGATCCTGCGTGTCTGGGTTCCTGCCCACAGCCCCCAACTCAGGAAGCAGCCCCTGAGGCAAGACCTGCTGGAGGAGCCCTGCCCCCCGCCTGATAGGCGAGTGCACAGCCAGCAGGGAAGCGAGCCTCCTCGGGGGAAGAGGAGGCAGCCCAGCCCCGTCAAGGAAAGCCCTGCTTGCACGGAGCTAAGTGCGCCTCCAGTACGGCAGAGCTCTAGCTCTGCTCAGAGCCCCGATCTGGCAGAGTTCCTGGCGCGAGGCTGCTCTGCCGGGGGCTAGCCTTGCCCAGACTTGCCTTGCTTTTAGGCTGCCTCTCCAGGAAGGAGCAGCAGCAGGAGCCTGGGAGTCGCCACTGGCGCCTTTCTTGCCTCAGCTCCAATCCTGCCTTGCCTTTGCACTTAGGTCCCAGTCCTCCTTAAGGAGAGCTTAGGGGCTGGTGGTTGCACACTGCCAAGGGCTCCAGCAGTGAGAATTCTGTCAGAGGGAAGGGAAGGGCAACTGCAGGGCTCCTCCAGCGGTTGCTTGGCGCCCAGATCAGCGCCACACGGAGAGCACCAGGCTCCCAGGCCCCTGGCTGGGGTTTTCAGCCCCGCACACACGGAGGCTGATTCCTTGGGTGCCCAGAAAGTGTATGACAGACGTAGGTTCCCTAGCACTCTCCTCCCCAGCAGAGACATGTGCAGGTGTTGGGGCCTGATCCTGCGTGTCTGGGTTCCTGCCCACAGCCCCAACTCAGGGGAAGCAGCCCCTGAGGCAAGACCTGCTGGAGGAGCCCTGCCCCCCGCCTGATAGGCGAGTGCACAGCCAGCAGGGAAGCGAGCCTCCTCGGGGAAGAGGAGGCAGCAAGTCCCCGTCAAGCTGAAATCCCTGCTTACACGAAGCTAAGTGCGACTCCAGTACGGCAGATCTCTAGCTCTGTTCAGAGGCCCGATCTGGCAGAGTTCCTGGCACCAAGATGCTCTGCCATAGGCGAGCCTTGCGCAGACTTGCCTTGCTTTAAGGCTCCCTCCCCAGGAAGGAGCAGGCTGTGTGAGGCTCGGAAACGCCACTGGCGCCTTCCTGGCTTCAGCTCTACCCCTGCCTTGCCTTTGCACTTAGGTCCCAAGCGTCCTTGAGGAGGCTTAGGGGCTGGTGGGTTGCACACTGCCAAGGGCTCCAGCAGTGAAAGCTCTGTCAGAGGAAGCGAAGGGCAACAGCAGGGCTCCTTCAGCGGTTCCTTGGCCGCCCAGACAAAGCTCCGCACGGAGAGCACCAGGTTCCAAGGGCCCCTGGCTGGGTTTTGCATCCCCACACTCCCAGAGGCTGACTCCGTGGGTGCCTAGAAAGTGTGTGAGAGACGTAGGTTCCCTAGCACTCTCCTCCCCAGCAGAGACATGTGCAGGTGGTTGGGGCCTTATCCTGCGTGTCTGGGTTCCCGCCCACAGCCCCAACTCAGGGGAAGCAGCCCCTGAGGCAAGACCTGCTGGAGGAGCCCTGCGCGCCCGCCTGATAGGCGAGAGCACAGCCAGCAGTGTAGCGAGCCTCCTCGGGAGAAGAGGAGGCAGCCGAGCCCAGTCAAGAGGAAAGCCCTGCTTGCACGGAGCTAAGTGGCCTCCAGTACGGCAGAGCTCTAGCTCTGCTCAGAGCCCCGATCTGGCAGAGTTTCTGGCGCGAGGCTGCTCGGCCGGGGGCTCGCCTTGCCCAGACTTGCCTTGCTTTTAGGCTCCCCCCAGGAAGGAGCTGTCTGAGCGAGCCTGGGAGACGCCACTGGTGCCTTCCTTGCCTCAGCTCCAATCCTGCCTTGCCTTTGCACATAGGTGCCAGGCGTCGTTGGGGAGGCTTAGGGGGTGGTGGGTTGCACACTGCCAAGGGCTTCAGCAGTGAGAGCTCTGTCAGAGGAAGGGAAGGGCAACTGCAGGGCTCCTCCAGCGGTTTCTAGGCCGCCTAGAATCAGCGCCGCACCGAGAGCACCAGGCTCCCAGGGCCCCTGGCTGGGGTTTTCAGCCCCGCACACACGGAGGCTGATTCCTTGGGTGCCAGAAAGTGTATGACAGACGTAGGTTCCCTAGCACTCTCCTCCCCAGCAGAGACATGTGCAGGTGGTTGGGCCTGATCCTGCGTGTCTGGGTTCCTGCCCACAGCCCCAACTCAGGGGAAGCAGCCCCTGAGGCAAGACCTGCTGGAGGAGCCCTGCGCCCCCGCCTGATAGGCGAGTGCACAGCCAGCAGGGAAGCGAGCCTCCTCGGGGGAAGAGGAGGCAGCCCAGCCCCGTCAAGTTGAAAGCCCTGCTTGCACGGAGCTAAGTGCGCCTCCAGTACGGCAGAGCTCTAGCTCTGCTCAGAGCCCCGATCTGGCAGAGTTCCTGGCGCGACTCTGCCGGGGGCTAGCCTTGCCCAGACTTGCCTTGCTTTTAGGCTGCCTCTCCAGGAAGGAGCAGGCAGCAGGAGCCTGGGAGTCGCCACTGGCGCCTTTCTTGCCTCAGCTCCAATCCTGCCTTGCCTTTGCACTTAGGTCCCAGTCCTCCTTAAGGAGAGCTTAGGGGCTGGTGGGTTGCACACTGCCAAGGGCTCCAGCAGTGAGAATTCTGTCAGAGGGAAGGAAGGGCAACTGCAGGGCTCCTCCAGCGGTTGCTTGGCCGCCCAGATTCAGCGCCACACGGAGAGCACCAGGCTCCCAGGTCCCCTGGCTGGGGTTTTCAGCCCCGCACACACGGAGGCTGATTCCTTGGGTGCCCAGAAAGTGTATGACAGACGTAGGTTCCCTAGCACTCTCCTCCCCAGCAGAGACATGTGCAGGTGTTTGGGGCCTGATCCTGCGTGTCTGGGTTCCTGCCCACAGCCCCAACTCAGGGAAGCAGCCCCTGAGGCAAGACCTGCTGGAGGAGCCCTGCGCCCCCGCCTGATAGGCGAGTGCACAGCCAGCAGGGAAGCGAGCCTCCTCGGGGGAAGAGGAGGCAGCAAGTCCCCGTCAAGCTGAAATCCCTGCTTACACGAAGCTAAGTGCGACTCCAGTACGGCAGATCTCTAGCTCTGTTCAGAGGCCCGATCTGCAGAGTTCCTGGCACCAAGATGCTCTGCCATAGGCGAGCCTTGCGCAGACTTGCCTTGCTTTAAGGCTCCCTCCCCAGGAAGGAGCAGGCTGTGTGAGGCTCGGAAACGCCACTGGCGCCTTCCTGGCTTCAGCTCTACCCCTGCCTTGCCTTTGCACTTAGGTCCAAGCGTCCTTGAGGAGGGCTTAGGGGCTGGTGGGTTGCACACTGCCAAGGGCTCCAGCAGTGAAAGCTCTGTCAGAGGGAAGCGAAGGGCAACAGCAGGCTCCTTCAGCGGTTCCTTGGCCGCCCAGACAAAGCTCCGCACGGAGAGCACCAGGTTCCAAGGGCCCCTGGCTGGGTTTTGCATCCCCACACTCCAGAGGCTGACTCCGTGGGTGCCTAGAAAGTGTGTGAGAGACGTAGGTTCCCTAGCACTCTCCTCCCCAGCAGAGACATGTGCAGGTGGTTGGGCCTTATCCTGCGTGTCTGGGTTCCCGCCCACAGCCTCAACTCAGGGGAAGCAGCCCCTGAGGCAAGACCTGCTGGAGGAGCCCTGCGCGCCCGCCTGATAGGCGAGAGCACAGCCAGCAGTGTAGCGAGCCTCCTCGGGAGAAGAGGAGGCAGCCGAGCCCAGTCAAGAGGAAAGCCCTGCTTGCACGGAGCTAAGTGCGCCTCCAGTACGGCAGAGCTCTAGCTCTGCTCAGAGCCCCGATCTGGCAGAGTTTCTGGCGCGAGGCTGCTCGGCCGGGGGCTCGCCTTGCCCAGACTTGCCTTGCTTTTAGGCTCCCTCCCCAGGAAGGAGCTGTCTGAGCGAGCCTGGGAGACGCCACTGGTGCCTTCCTTGCCTCAGCTCCAATCCTTGCCTGCCTTGCACATAG
>NW_017196286.1:0-8560 GCF_001704415.2 Capra hircus
CATACCCGTCTCCCACTCGAGAGGAAGCACGAGAGTCCCGCCGACATCCAGAGGAGCCCCGTTTCCGCCTCCTAGCTCGAGAGGAGGGATCCTTTCCCTGCGTGTTCGGCAAAGAATTCCAGGGGTTCCAGTCGCATCTCAAGAGGAGGCGCTCTCTCCCAGGAAAGGGCGAGACATCCAGGGTCGTTCCACCATTCCAAGAGTCCCCAGATGTCTCAGTCCTTTCCAGAGGAACTTGTTTACCCTGCACTGCCTCGACGTTCACGCGGAGGACCGACTCACACGATTGGTGGCAGCGTGGGACAGCCCTTGTGGGAAAGCCTCGTGGAAAGCTCGTGGGAAAGCTCGAGGGAAACAAGAAAACCCCTTGATCAACCCAACGGGAAAATTGACTCTGCTCCTAATGCTCGGAGAAAAGCGGCACGTGCATGCCCACATTGGAGACGAAGATGACTCCCCTGTGGAGACTCCAGTAGTACCCCCAAGATCCATGTCAGCACTGGAGAGGAAACCTCAGGTTCGGGCACCGATTCCAAAAAAAGGTCTTAGGCCCGGTCATCGACCGGAGAGGAATCCCGAGAGGCCCCTTAGCAACTCGCAGTCGACTTTACCTGAGCACCAGAGCGGGTTACATAAGTCCCGGTCGTAACTGGAGAGCACCTGCTGAAACTCAGAAAACCCAGGAGGTTTCCCCTGCAGTCGAGATGAGGCCCATTTCCGCTGAGGCGTCTCGAGTCTAATCACACCTAACCTTTGAAACTTCCAAAGGGTTCTTCACACCCTTGCTGCAACTCAAGAAGATCCCCGACATACCTCTCCACTCGAGAGGAAGAAACGAGAGTCACGCCCACATCCAGAGGAGCCCCGTTTCCGCCTCCTAGCTCGAGAGGAGGGATCCTTTCCCTGCATGGTCGGGAAAGAACTCCCGGCGTTCCTGTCTCATCTCAAGAGGAGGCGCTCTCCACAGGAAAGGCGAGAGGAACTCCAGGGTCGTGCCACCATTCCCAGAGTCCCCCAGATGTCTCAGTCCATTCCAGGGAAACCTGTTTTCCCTGCACTGCCTCGACTTTCAAGCCGAGGATCGACTCACACCACGGTGGCACGTGGGACAGCCCTGTGGGAAAGCCTCGTGGAAAGCCTCGAGGGAAAGGCCTCGAGGGAAAGCCACAGATCCTTGATCCAAGCGAAGGGAAGCGTGACAGTTCTGCTACAGCTCGGGAGGAAAGCGAACGTGCATGCCCCCACGCGAGACGAGGACTGACTCCCCTGGGGAGACTCCAGAAGTACCGCAAGATGCATGTCAGCACTGGAGAGGAATCCTCAGGTTCCGGCACACGACTCCACACAAGGTCTTAGGCCCCCGGCGTCGAAGGGAGAGGAATCCCGAGAGGCCCCGCGAGCAACTCGCATGGGGACTGGCCTTTCCTGAGGCCACCAGAGCGGGTCCCTGAGGTCCCCGTCGTAAGTCAAGAGCACCTGCCGCAACTCGAGAAAATCCAGGAGGTTCTCCCCTCAGGCGAGATGAGGCCCATTTCCACTCAAGGTGTCTCGAGGCTAATCACACCTAACCCCTGGAACTTCCAAAGGGTCCTTCACACCCTTGCTACAACTCAAGAAGTTCCCCAACATATCTGACTCCACTCGAGAAGAAAGCACGAGAGTCCCGCCCACATCCAGAGGAGCCCCGTTTCCGCCTCGTACCTCGCGGTCAGGTATCTTTTTCCTGTATGTTCCGGAAAGAATTCCAGGTGTTCCCGTCGCATCTCATGAGGAGGCGCTCTCCAAAGGAAAGGCGAGAGAAACTCCAGTGTTGTGCCATCATTCCAAGAGTCCCCAGATATCTCAGTGTGCCGGGGTCCTGCCCCGCTGGATCCAGGGAATTCGACGGATGGACGGCGTTGACGTGGAAAGTCTTGTGTATTTATTAATGTAAGATGAGATTAAGAAATTATAGGGTAGTAAGAAGATTAACTGGAGGAAAAAGGCTGAATAGCTAGGTTTACGCGGAAGGCCAATAAAATTCCCGACAAGGAATTTTCTGGCGGATTCTGGGAATGGTGGCACGACCCTCGAGTTCCTCTTGCCTTTCCTGTGGAGAGCGCCTCCTCTTGAGATGCGCCGGGAACGCCGGGAATTCTTTCACGACCACACAGGGGAAAACGATCCCTCCTCTGGATCTATCAGGCGGAAACGGGGCTCCTCTGGATGTGGGCGGGCTCTCGTGCTTTCTCTCGAGTGGAGACGGGTATGTCGGGGAACTTCTTTGAGTTGCAGCAAGGGTGTGAAGGACCTTTGGAAGTTCCAGATGTTAGATGTGATTAGCCTCTAGACGCCTCAGCGGAAATGGCCTCATCTCGCCTGGTGGGGAGAACCTCCTGGATTTTCTCGAGTTGCGGCAGGTGCTCTCGACTTACGACGGGGACCATAGGGATCCGCTATGGTGGCCTCAGGAAACGCCAGTCCACATGCGAGTTGCTCGGGAGGCCTTCGGGATTCCTCTCCCGTCGATGCTGGGGCCTAAGACCTTGTGAGGAATCGGTGCCGGAACCTGAGGATTCCTCTCCAGTGTTGACATGGATCTTGGGGTACTTCTGGAGTCTACCCAGGGGAGTCAGTCCTAGCTCGAGTGGGGGCATGCATGTGCGCTTTCCTCCCGAGCTGTAGCAGCAGTGTCACGCTTCCCTTCGCGTGCATCAAGGGATCTGTGGCTTTTTCCCTCGAGGCTTTCCCACGAGGCTTTCCCAAGAGGCTTTCCCACAGGGCTGTCCCACGTGCCACCGTGGTGTGAGTCGATCCTCGGCTTCAAAGTAGAGGCAGTGCAGGCGAAAATAGGTTTCCCTGGAATGGACTGAGACATCTGGGGGACTCTGGGAATGGTGGCACGACCCTGGAGTTCCTCTCGCCTTTCCTGTGGAGAGCCGCCTCCTATCTTGAGATGCGATGGGAACGCGGGGAATTCTTTCCCGACCACGCAGGGAAAGGATCCCTCCTCTCGAGCTAGGAGGCGGAAACAGGTCTCCTCTGGATGTGGGCGGACTCTCGTGCTTCCTCACGAGAGGAGACGGGTATGTCGGGGAACTTCTTGAGTTGCAGGCAAGGGTGTGAAGGACCCTTTGGAAGTTCCAGATGTTAGATGTGATTAGCCTCCAGACGCCTCAGCGGAAATGGGCCTCATCTCGCCTGGAGGGGAGAACCTCCTGCATTTTCTCAAGTTGGGGCAGGTGCTCTCGACTTATGACAGGGACCTCAGGGACCCGCTCTGGAGGCCTCAGGAAAGGCCAGTCCCCATGCGAGTTGCTCGGGGGCCTCTCGGGATTCCTCTCCCGGTCGATGCCGGGGCCTGAGATCTTGTGTGTGAGTGGGTGTCGGAACCTGAGGATTCCTCTCCAGTGCTGACATGGAACTTGGGGTACTTCTGGAGTCTCCCCAGGGGAGTCAGTCCTCATCTCGACTGAGGGCATGCACGTGTGATTTCCTCCCGAGCTGTAGCAGCAGTGTCACGCTTCCCTTCGCGTGCATCAAGGGATCTGTGGCTTTCCCTCGAGCCTTTCCGCGAGGCTTTCCCACGAGGCTTTCCCACAGGGCAGTCCCTCCTGCCACCGTGGTGTGAGTCGATCCTCGGCTTGAAAGTCGAAACAGTGCAGGGAAAACAGGGTTTCCCTGGAATGGACTGAGACATCTGGAGGACTCTGGGAATGGTGGCACGACCCTGGAGTTCCTCTCGCCTTTCCTGTGGAGAGTGCCTCCTCTTGAGATGCGACAGGGAACGCCGGGAATTCTTTCCCGACCACGCAGCGAAAGGAACCCGTCTCTCGAGCTAGGAGGCGGAAACGGGGCTCCTCTGGATGTGGGCGGGACTCTCGTGCTTCCTCTCGAGTGGAGACGGGTATGTCGGGGAACTTCTTGAGTTGCAGCAAGGGTGTGAAGGACCCTTTGGAAGTTCCAGAAGTTAGGTGTGATTAGCCTCGGAGACGCCTCAGCGGAAATGGGCCTCATCTCGCCTGGAGGGGAGAACCTCCTGGATTTTCTCGAGTTGCGGCAGGTGCTCTCGACTTACGACGGGGACCTCAGGACAGTCCCACCCAGATGCCCGATGATCCCTGAGAAGTCGTGTCGAGAGGAGGTTCTCCCTCCAGGCGAGATGAGGCCCATTCCGCTGAGGCGTCTCGAGGCTAGAACTTCCAAAGGGTCCTTCACACCCTTGCTGCAACTCAGTTCCTACCCGTCTCCACTCGAGAGGAAGCACGAGAGTCCCGCCCACATCCAGAGGAGCCCCGTTTCCGCCTCCTAGCTCGAGAGAGGGATCCTTTCCCTGCGTGGTCGGGAAAGAATTCCCGGCGTTCCTGTCGCATCTCAAGAGGAGGCACTCTCCACAGGAAAGGCGAGAGGAACTCCAGGGTCGTGCCACATTCCCAGAGTCCCCAGATGTCTCAGTCCATTCCAGGGAAACTGTTTTCCCCTGCACTGTTTCGACTTTCAAGCCGAGGATCGACTCACACCACGGTGGCACGGGGACTGCCTGTGGGAAAGCCTCGTGGGAAAGCCAAAATCAGATCCCTTGATGCACCGAAGGGAAGCGTGACACTGCTGCTACAGCTCGGGAGGAAAGCACACGTGCATGCCCTCAGTCGAGATGAGGACTGACTCCCCTGGGGAGACTCCAGAAGTACCCCAAGTTCCATGTCAGCACTGGAGAGGAATCCTCAGGTTCCGACACCGACTCACACACAAGATCTAGGCCCCGGCATCGACGGGAGAGGAATCCCGAGAGGCCCCCGAGCAACTCGCATGGGGACTGGCCTTTCCTGAGGCCACCAGAGCGGGTCCCTGAGGGTCCCCGTCGATAAGTCGAGAGCACCTGCCGCAACTCTGAGAAAATCGCAGGAGGTTACTCCCCTCCAGGCGAGATGAGGCCCATTTCCGCTGAGGCGTCTGCGAGGCTAATCACACCTAACATCTGGAACTTCCAAAGGGTCCTTCACACCCTTGCCTGCAACTCAGAGAAGTTCCCCGACATACCCGTCTCCACTCGATGAGGAAGCACGAGAGTCCGCCCCACATCCAGAGGAGCCCCGTTTCCGGCCTCCTAGCTCGAGAGGAGGGATCCTTTCCCTGGCGTGGTCGGGAAAGAATTCCCGCGATTCCCATCGCATCTCAAGAGGAGGCGCTCTCCACAGGAAAGGCGAGAGGAACTCCAGGGTCGTGCCACCATTCCCAGAGTCCCCCAGATGTCTCAGTCCATTCCAGGGAAACCTATTTTCCCTGCACTGCCTCTACTTTGAAGCCGAGGATCGACTCACACCACGGTGGCACGTGGGACAGCCCTGTGGGAAAGCCTCTTGGGAAAGCCTCGTGAAAGCCTCGAGGGAAAGCCACAGATCCCTTGATGCACGCGAAGGGAAGCGTGACACTGCTGCTACAGCTCGGGAGGAAAGCGCACATGCATGCCCCCACTCGAGGCTAGGACTGACTCCCTGGGTAGACTCCAGAAGTACCCCAAGATCCATGTCAACACTGGAGAGGAATCCTCAGGTTCCGGCACCGATTCCTCCACAGGTCTTAGGCCCCAGCATCGACGGGAGAGGAATCCCGAGAGGCTCCCGAGCAACTCGCATGTGGACTGGCGTTTCCTGAGGCCACCATAGCGGATCCCTATGGTCCCCGTCGTAAGTCGAGAGCACCTGCCGCAACTCGAGAAAATCCAGGAGGTTCTCCCACCAGGCGAGATGAGGCCCATTTCCGCTGAGGCGTCTAGAGGCTAATCACATCTAACATCTGGAACTTCCAAAGGTCCTTCACACCCTTGCTGCAACTCAAGAAGTTCCCCGACATACCCGTCTCCACTCGAGAGAAAGCACGAGAGCCCCGCCCACATCCAGAGGAGCCCCCGTTTCCGCCTGATAGATCCAGAGGAGGGATCGTTTCCCTGTGTGGTCGTGAAAGAATCCCGGCGTTCCCGGCGCATCTCAAGAGGAGGCGCTCTCCACAGGAAAGGCAAGAGGAACTCGAGGGTCGCTGCCACCATTCCCAGAATCCGCCAGAAAATTCCTTGTCGGGAATTTTATTGGCCTTCCGCGTAAACTAGCTATTCAGCCTTTTTCCTCCAGTTAATCTTCTTACTAGCACTTACTTATAATAATCTCATCTTACATTAATAAATACACAAGACTTCCACGTCAACGCCGTCCATCCGTCGAATTCCCTGGATCCAGCGGGGCAGGACCCCGGCACACTGAGATATCTGGGGGACTCTTGGAATGATGGCACAACACTGGAGTTTCTCTCGCCTTTCCTTTGGAGAGCGCCTCCTCATGAGATGCGACGGGAACACCTGGAATTCTTTCCGGAACATACAGGAAAAAGATACCTGACCGCGAGGTACGAGGCGGAAACGGGGCTCCTCTGGATGTGGGCGGGACTCTCGTGCTTCTTCTCGAGTGGAGTCAGATATGTTGGGGAACTTCTTGAGTTGTAGCAAGGGTGTGAAGGACCCTTTGGAAGTTCCAGGGGTTAGGTGTGATTAGCCTCGAGACACCTGAGGGAAATGGGCTCATCTCGCCTGGAGGGGAGAACCTCCTGGATTTTCTCGAGTTGCGGCAGGTGCTCTTGACTTACGACGGGGACCTCAGGGACCCGCTCTGGTGGCCTCAGGAAAGGCCAGTCCCCATGCGAGTTGCTCGGGGCCTCTCGGGATTCCTCTCCCTTCGACGCCGGGGCCTAAGACCTTGTGTGGAGTCGGTGCCGGAACCTGAGGATTCCTCTCCAGTGCTGACATGCATCTTGCGGTACTTCTGGAGTCTCCCCAGGGGAGTCAGTCCTCGTCTCGCGTGGGGGCATGCACGTTCGCTTTTCCTCCCGAGCTGTAGCAGAACTGTCACGCTTCCCTTCGCTTGGATCAAGGGATCTGTGGCTTTCCCTCGAGGCTTTCCCTCGAGGCTTTCCCACGAGGCTTTCCCACAGGGCTGTCCCACGTGCCACCGTGGTGTGAGTCGATCCTCGGCTTGAAAGTCGAGGCAGTGCAGGGAAAACAGGTTTCCCTGGAATGGACTGAGACATCTGGGGGACTCTGGAATGGTGGCACGACCCTGGAGTTCCTCTCGCCTTTCCTGTGGAGAGCGCCTCCTCTTGAGATGAGACAGGAACGCCGGGAGTTCTTTCCCGACCATGCAGGGAAAGGATCCCTCCTCTCGAGCTAGGAGGCGGAAACGGGGCTCCTCTGGATGTGGGCGTGACTCTCGTTCTTCCTCTCGAGTGGAGAGAGGTATGTCGGGGATCTTCTTGAGTTGCAGCAAGGGTGTGAAGAACCCTTTGGAAGTTTCAAAGGTTAGGTGTGATTAGACTCGAGACGCCTCAGCGGAAATGGGCCTCATCTCGACTGCAGGGGAGAACCTCCTGGGTTTTTCTTGAGTTTCAGCAGGTGCTCTCCAGTTACGACCGGGACTTATGTAACCCGCTCTGGTCCGCTCAGGTAATGCCAGTCGACTTGCGAGTTGCTAAGGGCCTCTCGGGATTCCTCTCCGTCGATGACGGGCCTAAGACCTTTTTTGGAATCGGTGCCCGAACCTGAGGTTTCCTCTCCAGTGCTGACATGGATCTTGGGGTACTACTGGAGTCTCCACAGGGGGAGTCATCTTCGTCTCCAATGTGGGCATGCACGTGCGCTTTTCTCCCGAGCATTAGGAGCAGAGTCAATTTTCCCGTTGGGTTGATCAAGGGGTTTCTTGTTTTCCCTCGAGGCTTTCCCACGAGGCTTTCCCACGAGGCTTTCCCACAGGGCTGTCCCACGTGCCACCATCGTGTGAGTCGGTCCTCCGCGTGAACGTCGAGAGCAGTGCAGGGTAAACAAGTTCCTCTGGAAAGGACTGAGACATCTGGGGGACTCTTGGAATGGTGGAACGACCCTGGAGTTCCTCTCGCCTTTCCTGTGGAGAGCGCCTCCTCTTGAGATGCGACTGGAACCCCTGGAATTCTTTGCCGAACACGCAGGGAAAGGATCCCTCCTCTCGAGCTAGGAGGCGGAAACGGGCTCCTCTGGATGTCGGGGACTCTCGTGCTTCCTCTCGAGTGGAGACGGGTATGTTGGGCAACTTCTTGAGTTGCAGAAAGGTTGTGAAGGACCCTTTGGAAGTTCCAGAGGTTTGGTCTGATTAGCCTCGAGACGCCTCAGCACAAATGGGACTCATCTCGCCTGGAGGGGAGAACCTCCTGGATTTTATCGAGATGCGGTAGGTGCTGTCGACTTACGACGGCGACCTCAGGGACCCGCTCTGGTGGCTCAGGAAAGGCCAGTCCCGATGCGAGTTGCTTGGGGGCCTCTCGGATTCTTCTCCCGTCGATGCCGGGCTTAAGATCTTGTGTGGAGTGGGTGCGGAACTTGAGGATTCCTCTCAGTACTGACATGGATCTTGGTGTATTCTGGAGAATCCCCAGGGGAGTCAGTCCTCGTCCCGAGTGGGGGCATGCACGTGTGCATTCCTCCCGAGCTGTAGCAGCAGTGTCGCGCTTCCTTCGCATGGATCAAGGGATCTTTGGTTTGCCTCGAGTTTCCACGAGGCTTTCC
>NW_017196287.1:0-20253 GCF_001704415.2 Capra hircus
AGGAGACTTCCCGACAAATGGTTATGGGGCAACACTGCTAGGTTCGCCAAAGAACCATTGCAGACCTCTGTCGAGCCACAAGAGGCAGCGCAGGATTCTGGACTCTGCCACCTCCTACACAGTATTACACCGAGATGGGGGTTCAAACCCTTGCCACAGGAGTGTTTGGGCCTTTACCTCCAGGAACTGCTGGATTGCTTTTAGGGCGCAGCAGTGCGTCTTTAAAAGGAATACTTATTCATCCTGGTGTGATTGACTCTGATTATACAGGAGAGATAAAAATATTAGCCTCCGCTCCTAACAAAAATTATTGTGATTAATGCAGGACAACGTATAGCTCAACTTCTTTTAGTTCCATTAGTTATACAAGGAAAAACAATTAACCGAGATCGTCAAGAAAGAGGCTTCGGGTCCTCTGACGCCTATTGGGTGCAAAATGTTACCGAGGCACGACCAGAACTTGAGCTACGCATTGATGGTAAGCTTTTCCGCGGAGTGCTTGATACAGGGGCCGATATTAGCGTTATTTTCTGAAAAATACTGGCCTACTACATGGCCTAAACAAATAGCTATTTCCACTCTTCAGGGTATTGGCCAAACTACCAATCCAGAACAAAGTTCGTCCCTTCTTACTTGGAGGGATAAAGATGGCCATACAGGCCAATTTAAGCCTTATATTCTGCCCCATCTTCCAGTTAATCTATGGGGGCGTGATATATTAAGCAAAATGGGTGTTTATTTATATAGTCCTTCACCCACCGTAACAGAATTAATGTTGGATCAGGGCTTACTCCCAAACCAAGGTTTGGGTAAACAACATCAAGGCATCATTTTACCCCTTGATTTAAAATCTAATCAAAGTCGAAAGGGCTTGGGGTGTTTTCCCTAGGGACCTCTGATTCTCCTGTGACACATGCCGATCCTCCTTGATTGGACACATGCCGATCCTATTGATTGGAAATCTGAGGAACCGGTATGGGTCGATCAGTGGCCCTAACACAAGAGAAACTTTCTGCCGCACAACAGCTGGTGCAGGAACAGCTGAGACTTGGGCATATTGAACCCTCTACCTCTGCGTGGAATTCCCCAATTTTTTGTTATTAAAAGAAGTCGGGAAAATGGAGATTGCTACAAGACCTTCGTAAGGTAAATGAAACAATGATGCATATGGGAGCCCTACAACCTGGGTTGCCCACTCCTTCCGCTATAGCTGACAAATCCTATATCATTATTATAGATTTAAAAGATTGTTTTTACACTATTCCTCTTGCACCTCAAGATTGGTAAAGATTTGCTTTCAGTTTACCCTCTGTTAATTTCAAAGAGCCTATGCAACGCTATCAATGGAGAGTCCTCCCACAAGGAATGACTAATAGCCCTACGTTATGTCAAAAATTTGTTGCTACAGCATTAGCTCCCCGTTCGTCAACGGTTTTCCTCAGTTATATTTAGTTCATTATATGGACGATATATTACTAGCTCATGCTGACGAACATCTATTGTATCAAGCCTTTTCTATTCTAAAGAAACACTTGAGTCTTAATGGTCTTGTCATAGCTGATGAAAAAATTCAAACTCATTTTCCCTATAATTATTTGGGTTTCTCCTTATATCCTCGCGTTTATAATACCAATTAGTAAAATTACAGACTGACCATTTAAAACTCTAAATGATTTCCAAAAACTTCTAGGAGACATTAATTGGATACGCCCTTATTTAAAACTACCCACTTATACCTTGCAGCCTTTATTTGATATCCTTAAAAGGTGACTCTGACCCTGCGTCACCCCGAACACTTTCTTCAGAAGGACGATCAGCCCTTACAATCAATAGAAGAAGCTATTAGACAACAACAGATTACTTATTGTGATTACCAACGGCCATGGGGTTTGTATATACTTCCTACCCCTCGAGCACCTACAGGAGTTCTTTATCAAGATAAACCTTTGCGATGGATATATCTATCTGCTACTCCAACTAAACATCTGCTCCCTTATTATGAGCTTGTTGCAAAAATTGTAGCAAAAGGACGTCATGAGGCCATCCAATATTTTGGTATAGAACCCCTTTCATTTGTATTCCTTATGCTTTAGAACAACAAGATTGGCTTTTTCAATTTTCAGATAATTGGTCTATAGCTTTTGCAAACTACCCAGGACGGATTACTCATCATTATCCTTCTGATAAATTGTTACAATTTGCTAGCTTTCATGCCTTTATTTTTCCAAAAATAGTTCGCCGACAACCCATTCCTGAAGCGACACTTATATTTACAGATGGATCTTCTAATGGTACTGCAGCTTTAATTATTAACCATCAAACTTATTATGCACATACCAGTTTCTCTTCTGCCCAGGTTGTGGAATTATTTGCAGTCCATCAAGCATTGCTAACTGTATCCACTTCCTTCAATTTATTTACAGACAGCTCCTATGTGGTCGGTGCCCTACAGATGATTGAAACTGTTCCAATTATCGGCACAACCTCTCCTGAAGTTCTTAACTTATTTAAATTAATTCAACAGGCCCTCCACCGTCGTCAATACCCGTGTTTCTTTGGGCATATTCGTGCGCATTCCACCCTTCCTGGTGCCTTAGTACAAGGCAATCACACTGCGGACGTTCTTACTAAACAAGTGTTTTTTCAATCAGCTATCGATGCAGCCAAAAAATCTCACAACTTACATCATCAAAATAGTCATTCTTTACGGTTACAATTTAAGATTTCCCGTGAAGCTGCACGACAAATCGTAAAATCTTGCTCTACCTGTCCTCAATTCTTTGTTCTCCCTCAATATGGTATTAACCCTCGAGGTTTACGCCCTAATCATCTCTGGCAAACAGATGTCACTCACATTCCTCAATTTGGGCGTCTTATGTTCATGTCTCTATTGACACCTTTTCTCATTTTCTCATGGCCTCCCTTCATACTGGAGAATCAACTCGTCACTGTATTCAACATTTACTTTTTTGCTTCTCTATTTCAGGAATACCACAAACCCTTAAAACAGATAATGGACCCGGTTATACTAGCCGTTCTTTTCAACGTTTTTGTCTTTCCTTCCAAATCCATCATAAAACAGGAATTCCCTATAACCCACAGGGACAAGGTATTGTGGAACGAGCCCATCAGCGTCTCAAACATCAACTATTAAAAAAAGGGGAATGACTTGTATAGCCCCTCACCGCATAATGCCTTGAATCATGCTCTTTATGTTCTAAATTTTTTAACTTTAGATGCAGAAGGCAATTCAGCAGCCCAACGTTTTTGGGGAGAACAATCCTCATGCAAAAAACCACTCGTACGATGGAAAGATCCACTTACCAATCTGTGGTATGGGCCAGACCCTGTATTAATATGGGGACGCGGGCATGTTTGTATTTTTCCACAGGATGCCGAAGCGCCGCGCTGGATCCCGGAGAGGCTGGTACGCGCGGCGGAGGAACTCCCTGACACATCAAATGCACCACAGGACACTGAGCGAGCCCACGAGTGAGCTGCCTACCCAAAGGCAGATTGAGGCGTTGATGCGATATGCTCAGAATGAGGCTCATGTACAACCTCCGGTGACGCCTACCAATATACTGATCATGTGTCAGCTGATATATCTTATCCTCGAGTGACTATTTCTGGCATTGATGAAAAAACCGGAAAAAGATCGTACCGTGACGGAACCGGACCTCTCGACATTCCGTTTTGCGACAAACATCTAAGCATCGGCATAGGAATAGACACTCCTTGGACTTTATGTCGAGCCCGGGTTGCGTCAGTGTACAACATCAACAACGCCGATGCCACCCTTTTATGGGATTGGGCACCTGGGGGAACACCTGATTTCCCTGAAAATCGAGGACAGCATCCACCCATTTTCTCTGTAAACACTGCTCAAGTATATCAAACAGAACTGTGGAAACTTTTGGCTGCTTTTGGTCATGGCAATAGTCTATATTTACAACCCAATATTAGTGGGAGTAAATATGGTAATGTAGGAGTTACAGGGTTTTTATATCCCAGAGCTTGTGTCCCTTATCCATTCATGCTGATACAAGGCCATGTGGAAATAACACTGTCATTGAATATTTATCATTTAAATTGTTCTAATTGCATACTTACCAATTGCATAAGAGGTGTTGCTAAAGGAGAACAAGTTCAGAGCATTAGTTTTCGCATGAAAATCCAATGTCATGCTAATTATAAGTGGATTTGTGTTACAAAAAAGGCTTATAATGCATCTGATTTTCCGTGGGATAAGGTGAAAAAACATCTACAAGGAATATGGTTTAATACTAATGTGTCTTTAGATCTATTGCAATTGCATAATGAAATTCTTAATATTGAAAATTCTCAAAGCTACTTTGAATATAGCTGATACTGTCGATAATTTTTTACAAAATTTATTTTCTAACTTTCCTAGCCTTCATTCACTGTGGCGTAGCATAATTGCTGTGGGCGCGGTTCTGACTGTTGTGCTTATATTGATTTGTTTAGCTCCTTGCCTTATTCGTAGCATTGTTAAAGAATTTTTACATATGAGAGTTCTGATACATAAAAACATGTTGCAACACCGACATCTTATGGAGCTTTTAAAAAATAATAAAGAGAGGGGAGCTGCGGGGGACTGCCCGTGAAGGGTTAAGTCTTGGGAGCTGCTCGGCGTTATGCAGAGCCCTAGGACATGTTCCTAAGCTCCCTGTCCCGCCCCCCTGAAGAATTTATTACCCTTAAGGCTCCAGGACGTTTGGTTCTTGCAACATTTCATAGAAGATAGATTAGCTTATTGATAGAAGATAGATTATCTATTTGTGATGTACACAACGGTAAGGGTCTTGTGATTGTATTTGGAGATTAAGAACAATCTTGTGAATGTCAGAAGTCACGTACTTTATCCTATATATACTGCAGCACAATAAAGGAAGGCATCAGCCATTTTGGTCTGATCCTCTCAACCCCATCTTTCGTCTCTCTCTCTTATTTTTCTTAGCGGGGACGCTCCGTTCTCTCCCTATGCAGGTGTGACTCTTGCTTGTGCTGGCCGCGGCAATCGTTATTCACAAGGAGAAAAGTACCTGGACCTGGGACATGCTCACTGGTGTGCCCCTGAGCAGAACATGTATCACACGTATCACACAAGCAGCAAACTCAAGTTTGTAAATCAGTTCTCCCTTCACAACTACAGTCATTCTCCGTTTTTTTTTCTGATATCACTAATAAAAATATTGTTTATAAATGTACCTCCTTTCGTTGATTTCATCAACCTGAACACAAAATCATTAAACTAGCATTACAGTGGGCTTCCCTGGTGGCTCAGCTGGTAAAGAATCCCCCTGCAATGCAGGAGACCTGGGTTTGATCCCTGGGTTGGGAAGATCCCCTGGAGAAGGGAAAGGCTATACCCACTCCAGTATTCTGGCCTGGAGAATTCCAGGGACTATACAGTACTTGGGGGCACAAAGAGTTGGACACAACTGAGCAACTTTGACTTTCACTCACAGTAGTATCTTCTGACAGCACAAAGCCTCTGAGTACACAGACGGGATGTGGGGGAGGTGGAGAGTGTACCTAGGGAAGAGCAAGGGGAAGAGGTATGTGCAATAAAATCAGGAATAAAAATAAACTGAAAAGGGTGTCGCGTGTAAGTAGTCTAAAATACAATGTGCAGCCAAATCCTTGGCAACGAGATGAAATTACTCTTAGAACATTCAATTAAGCCACTATTTTGAGAAACTAGTTGGAAAAAGATGGCTAAGCAGCAAACTGCTGAACATCACCCTGAGAAACAGCTAAATGACAGCTATGTAGTCAAAGTGGACAGACGAACATATGAATAAAGATATAAGCGTTTTTGTGTGTTGGAAGTTATATTGCTTTGAGTAAATCCTTAAGAATTTGATGGTTTAAGGCTAAGTCAGAAGAAACTCTCATTAAGCAGCTCTTTAGTGACAGGTGTTTCAATAGGTGATTGTTGTTGTTGAGTCGGTCAGTCGTGTCTGACGCTTTGCGACCCCATGGATTGCAGCATGCCAGGCTTCCCTGTCCTTCACCATCTCCCGGAGCTTGCTCACACTTGAGTCCATTGAGTTGGCGATGCCATCAAACCACCTCGTCCTCATGCTCTGTCGTCCCCTTCTCCTCTTGCCTTCAGTCTTTCTCAGCATCAGCATCAATAGGTGATAGAAGCACCCAACTCTGTTCCCCATGCTCTGTGGTGCATGTAATGCTACAGAGATACCCGTGCACACACTGTCCCCAGATACCATGTATGTACTTATGTCCTTAATCTGAGAACCAGTCAATAAGGAGTTCATGTCTCAGCCACAGTCAGCTCCCGGTCTTGTTTTTGCTGATGGTATAGAGCTTCTCCATCTTTGGCTGCAAAGAATGTAATCAATCTGATTTCGGTGTTGACCATCTGGTGATGTCCATGTGTAGAGTCTTCTTTTGTGTTGTTGGAAGAGGGTATTTGCTATGACCAGTGCGTTCTCTTGGCAAAACTCTATTAGCCTTTGCCCTGCTTCATTCTGTACTCCGAGGCCAAATTTGCCTGTTACTCCAGGTATTTCTTGGCTTCCTACTTTTGCATTCCAGTCCCCTATAATGAAATGGGCATCTTTTTTGGGTGTTAGTTCTAGAAGGTCTTGTGGGTCTTCATAGAACCGTTCAACTTCAGCTTCTTCAGCATTACTGTTCGGGGCATAGACTTGGATAACTGTGATACTGAATGGTTGGTCTTGGAAACGAACAGAGATCATTCTGTCATTTTTGGGATTGCATCCAAGTACTGTATTTCAGACTCTTTTGTTGACTGTGATGGCTACTCCATTTCTTCTAAGGGATTCTTGCCCACAGTAGTATATGTAATGGTCATCTAAGTAAATTCACCCATTCCAGCCCATTTAGTTTACTGATTGCTAAAATGTCAATGTTCACTCTTGCCATCTCCTGTTTGACCGCTTCCAATTGGCCTTGATTCATGAACCTAACATTCTAGGTAGCTATGAAATCTTGCTCTTTACAGCATTGGACTTTACTTCCATCACCAGTCACATCCACAACTGGGTGTTGTTTTGCTTTGGCTTTGTCTGTTCCTTCTTTCTGGAGTAATTTCTCTACTGATCTCTAGTAGCAATTCAGGCACCTACCGACCTGGGGAGTTCATCTTTCAGTATCCTATATTTTTGCCTTTTCATACTGTTCATGGGGTTCTCAAGGCAAGAATACTGAAATAGTTTTCCATTCCCTTCTCCAGTGGACCACGTTTTGTCAGAGCTCTCCACCATGACCCATCTGTCTTGGATGGCTCTACACGGCATGACTCATAGTTTCACTGAGTTAGACAAGGCCGTGGTCCATGTGATCAGATTGGTTAGTTTTCTGTGATTGTGGTTTTCAGACTGTCTGCCCTCTGATTGAGAAGGATAAGAGGCTTATGGAAGCTTCCTGATGGGAGAGACTGACTGAGGGGAAAACTGGGTCTTATTCTGATGGGCGGGGCCATACTCAGTAAATCTTAAATCCAATTTTCTGTTGATGGGCAGGGCTGTGTTCCCTCCTTGTTATTTGAAAGTGACAAATAGATTCAAGGGATTAGATGTGATAGACAGAGTGCCTGAAGAACTATGGAGGCAGGTTTCTGACATTGTACAGGAGGCAGTGATCAAGACCATCCCCAAGAAAAGAAATGCAAAAAGGCAAAATGATAGTCTGAGGAGGCCTTACAATAGCTGTGAAAAGAGACGTGAAAGGCAAAGGAGAAAAGAAAAGATCTATCCATTTAAATGCAGACTTCCAAAGAATAGCAAGAAGAGATAAGAAAGCCTTCCTCGGTGATCAATGCAAAGAAATAGAGGAAAACAACAGAATGGGAAAGACTAGAGATCTCTTCAAGAAAATTAGAAATACCAAAGGAATATTTCATGCAAATATGGACGCAATAAAAGAACAGAAATGGTATGGACCTAACAGCAGAAAAGATATTAAGAAGAGGTGGCAAGAATACATAGAAGAACTGTACAAAAAAGAGCTACACGACCCAGATAATCACAATGGTGTGATCACTAACCTAGAGCCAGACATCCTGGATATGTGAAGTCAAGTGGGCCTTAGGAAGCATGACTACAAACAAAGCTAGTGGAGGTGATGGAATTCCAGTTGAGCTATTTCAAATCCTGAAAGATGATGCTGTGAAAGTGCTGCACTCAATATGCCAGCAAATTGGGAAAACTCAGCAGTGGCCACAGGACTGGAAAAGGTCAGTTTTCATTCCAATCCCAAAGAAAGGCAATGCCAAAGAATGCTCAAACTACCGCACAATTTTACTCATCTTCATTTCAGTTCAGTTCAGTCGCTCAGTCGTGTCCGACTCTTTGTGACCCCATGAATCACAGCACGCCAGGCCTCCCTGTCCATCACCAACTCCCGGAGTTCACTCAGTTGCATCCATCGAGTCAGTGATGCCATCCAGCCATCTCATCCTTGGTCGTCCCCTTCTCCTCCTGTCCCCCAATCCCTCCCAGCATCAGAGTCTTCTCCAATGAGTCAACTCTTTGCATGAGGTGGCCAAAATACTGGAGTTTCAGCTTTAGCATCATTCCTTCCAAAGAAATCCCAGGGTTGATCTCCTTCAGAATAGACTGGTTGGATCTCCTTGCAGTCCAAGGGACTCTCAAGAGTCTTCTCCAACACCACAGTTCAAAAGCATCAATTCTTTGGCGCTCAGCCTTCTTCACAGTCCAACTCACACATCCATACATGACTACTAGAAAAACCATAGCCTTGACTAGATGGATCTTAGTTGGCAAAGTAATGTCTCTGCTTTTGAATATGCTATCTAGGTTCCCCATAACTTTTCTTCCAAGGAGTAAGCATCTTTTAATTTCATGGCATAATCACCATCTGCAGTGATTTTGGAGCCCCAAAAATAAAATCTGACACTGTTTCCACTGTTTCTCCATCTATTTCCCAGGGAGTGATGGGACCGGATGCCATGATCTTCGTTTTCTGAATGTTGAGCTTTAAGCCAACTTTTTCACTTTCCTCTTTCACTTTCATCAAGAGGCTTTTTAGTTCCTCTTCACTTTCTGCCATAAGGGTGGTGTCATCTGCATGTCTGAGGTTATTGATATTTCTCCCGGCAATCTTGATTCCAGCTTGTGTTTCTTCTAGTCCAGCGTTTCTCATGATGTACTGTGCATAGAAGTTAAATAAGCAGGGTAACAATGTACAGCCTTGACGTACTCCTTTTCCTATTTGGAACCAGTCTGTTGTTCCATGTCCAGTTCTAACTGTTTCTTCCTGGCCTGCATACAGATTTCTCAAGAGGCAGGTTAGGTGGTCTGGTATTCCCATCCCTTTCAGGATTTTCCACAGTTTATTGTGATCCACACAGTCAAAGGCTTTGTCATAGTCAATAAAGCAGAAATAGATGTTTTTCTGGAACTCTCTTGCTTTTTCCATGATCCAGCAGATGTTGGCAATTTGATCTCTGGTTCCTCTGCCTTTTCTAAAACCAGCTTGAACATCAGGAATTTCATGGTTCACGTATTGCTGAAGCCTGGCTTGGAGAATTTTGAGCATTACTCTACTAGCATGTGAGATGAGTGCAATTGTGCAGTAGTTTGAGCATTCTTTGGCATTGCCTTTCTTTGGGATTGGAATGAAAACTGACCTTTTCTAGTCCTGTGGCCACTGCTGAGTTTTCCAAATTTGCTGGCATATTGAGTGCAGCACTTTCACAGCATCATCTTTCAGGATTTGAAATAGCTCAACTGGAATTCCATCACCTCCACTAGCTTTGTTCGTAGTGATGCTTTCCAAGGCTCACTTGACTTCACATTCCAGGATGTCTGGCTCTAGATGAGTGATCATACCATCATGATTATCCAGGTCGTGAAGATCCTTTTTGTACAGTTCTTCTGTGTATTCTTGCCATCTCTTCTTAATATCTTCTGCTTCTCTTAGGTTTATATCATTTCTGTCCTTTATCGAGCCCATCTTTGCATGAAATGTTCCCTTGGTATCTCTAATTTTCTTGAAGAGATCTCTAGTCTTTCCCATTCTGTTGTTTTCCTCTATTTCTTTGCACTGATCGCTGAAGAAGGCTTTCTAATCTCTTCTTGCTATTCTTTGAAGCTCTGCATTCAGATGCTTATATCTTTCCTTTTCTCCTTTGCTTTTCGCTTCTCTTCTTTTCACAGCTATTTGTAAGGCTTCCCCAGACAGCCATTTTGTTTTTTTGCATTTCTTTTCCATGGGGATGGTCTTGATCCCTGTCTCCTGTACAATGTCACGAACCTCATTCCATAGTTCATCAGGCACTCTATCTATCAGATCTAGGCCCTTAAATCTATTTCTCACTTCCACTGTATAATCATAAGGTATTTGATTGAGGTCATATCTGAATGGTCTAGTGGTTTTCCCTGTTTTCTTCAATTTAAGTCTGAATTTGGTAATAAGGAGTTCATGTCTTAGCCACAGTCAGCTCCCAGTTTTGTTTTTGCTGACTGTATAGAGCTTCTCCATCTTTGGCTGCAAAGAATATAATCAATCTGATTTCGGTGTTGACCATCTGGTGATGTCCATGTGTAGCGTCTTGTGTTGGAAGAGGGTGTTTGCTATGACCAGTGCATTTTCTTGGCAAAACTCTATTAGTCTTTGCCCTGCTTCATTCCGTATTCCAAGTCCAAATTTGCCTGTTACTCCAGGTGTTTCTTGACTTCCTACTTTTGCATTCCAGTCCCCTATAATGAAAAGGACATCTTTTTTGGACTAGCAAAGTAATGCTCAATTCTCCAAGCCAGGCTTCAACAGTACATGAACTGTGAACTTCCCAATGTTCAAGCTGGATTTAGAAAAGGCAGAGGAACCAGAGATCAAATTGCCAACATCCGTTGGATCATAGAAAATGCAAGAGAGTTCCAGAAAAACATCTACTTCTGCTTTATTGACTATGCCAAAGCCTTTGACTATGTGGATCACAACAAACTGTGGAAAATTCTTAAGAAATGGGAATACCAGGCCACCTGACCTGCTTCCTGAAAAATCTGTGTGCAGGTCAAAAAGCAACAGTTAGAACTGGACATGGAATATCAGACTGGTTCCAAATCAGGAAAGGAATACATCAAGGCTGTATATTGTCACCCTGCTTATTTCACTTATATGCAGAGTACATCATGAGAAGTGCTGGACTGGATGAAGCACAAGCTGGAATCAAGATTGCTGGAAGAAATATCAATAACCTAGATAGGCAGATGACACCACCTTTATGACAGAAAGCAAAGAGGAACTATAGAGCCTCTTGATGAATGTGAAAGAGGAGAGTGAAAAAGTAGGCTTAAAATTTAGCCTTTGGAAAATGAAGATCATGGCATCCGGTCCCATCTTCGTGGCAAATAAATGGGGAAACAGTGGAAACAGTGACAGACTTTATTTTGGGGGCTCCAAAATCACTGCAGATGGTGATTGCAGCCATGAAATTAAAAGATGCTTGCTCCTTGGAAGAAAAGTTATGACCAACTTAGACAGCATATTAAAAAGCAGAGACATTACTTTGTCAACAAAGGTCCATGTAGTTGAAGCTATGGTCTTTCCAGTAGTCGTGTATGGATGTGAGAGTTGGACTATAAAGAAAGCTGAGCGCAGAAGAATTGATGCTTTTGAACTGTGGTGTTGGAGAAGACTGTTGAGAGTCCCTTGGGCAGCAAGGAGATCCAACCAGTCCATCCTAAAGGAAATCAGTCCTGAATATTCATTGGAAGGACTGATGCTGAAGCTGAAACTCCAATATTTTGACCACCTGATGCAAAGAACTGACTCATTGACAAAGACCCTGATGATGGGAAAGATTGAAGGCGGGAGGAGAAGGTGATGACAGAGGATGAGATGGTTGGATGGCATCACCGACTCAATGGACATGAGTTTAAGTAAACTCCAGGAGTTGGTGATAGACAGGGAGGCCTGGCATGCTGCAGTCCATGGGGTCACAAAGAGTCGGACACGACTGAACAACTGAACTGAACATATGTACCTACAGTGCATCATCTCTTACTGTAAACAACAGCATGAGGCCCAGCTCACTGCACATCAGTGTCATTAGAACAATTGAAACTTGCTGCTTTTTTCCTGGAGGCCTCCAGCTGCTGTTATCACTTTAATGTTCTCATCTAGACACAGAATAGCTACCCTATGGCGCAGTGGATGGGAATTCCCCTGCCAATACAGGGGACATGGGTTGGATCCCTGGTTGAGGAAGATTCTACGTGCCCAGGAACAACTAAGCCCCTGCGCCACAACCACTGAGCCTACCCTCCTGAGTCTGCAAGCCGCAAGTACTGAGCCAACACGCTGCAACTACTGAAGCCCACGTGCCTAGAGCCTGCACTCCGCAACAAGAGAGGCCATTGCAATGAGAAAACTGCACACCGCAACAAAGAGTAGCCCCCGCTCACTGCAACTAGAGAAAGCCTGTGTGCATCACCAGAGACCCAGCACAGCCAAAAATAGATAATAAATAAATTTAAAAAGGAAAAAGAGCCACCACAGCCCCAGGTCCCTGGACAGTATTTTAAAAGTTAATTTTTTTTTCTTCCTGGCTAGTCTCTTTCCCATTAAGCAGGGAGCTTTAATGCTTTATTGCCTCAGTGAAGGTGTATAAAAGAGCAGAAGGCAGTCTTGCTTTACAGTGGGACATCTTTAGTAAGAAAGTTGAAGGGAACTGATTGCCTGTAGCCTTGGCTTCCTGGCAGGGCCGCAGGAAGGAGGCAAAGCCCCAGAGAGGAAAGGCAGTGGGACCCTTAGCATTGCTACACAGGTCCCGTGGTCCCAAGTGGGGCAGGGGAACAAAGGTGTCACCAGATCTGAGGGGTTCCTGGGAATGGTACAGAATCTGCCTCGGTGTTAACCTTCAACAGTCACTGACTGGAATTGGGGAAGATCGTGGAACCTTCACCTTATGTGGAACCCGGGAACACTGAGAGCCAGCTGAGCTAGCCATTTTAAACAAGACTCTTGAGCATCCATGGATTTTGGTACCTGTGGGGGGTTCTGGAACCACTCCCCCAGGGATACCAAGAGACGAGTGTATTTGGCCTGTCTGTCAAAACAGCGCTCAGAGGCAGAAACTCCATTGATTTGGAAAACAAAGGAACTGCTGGACTGTGAGTTGGACTTTGTGGACTGAGAACATGTATTCTCTATACAGTCATTGGGAGAATTGTACAGGGTTTTGTACCCCGTTGACATAGCTCAGCTGGAGCTACGTTTTCCAGAATTTCCTCCCTTTGTATTGTACACATTAGGCGTGGCCACGAGAGAAAAATCGCGAGAGGTTTGGAAAGCAGACGCAAAGCGGTGGCCAAGATGCTCTGGAGGTCAGTCTGGGGTCTGAGTGCTGCTGGGCTCACACTCCCCATCGCCGACCTCCTTGGCTCATCTCACTATTGAGGGGCCACAGCTGGGCCCACGCCTCCTCCAGCGCCTGCTGCTCCTTCCCAGGATGCTTCCTAAATAAAGGACTTGCACTCAAATCCTAATCTCAGGGATGGCTTTTGAGAAAAACCAACCTAAAACAGCCCTCATTGGTTGGAACAATGTACTGAATCGGACAAGGTTCAAGGTAAACTTATGTCCTAAGGTCTTAGAAACCATCTCCATGCATATGGGGAGATGCCTACAAGGTCTAATCCTCGCTGCACCAAGAGTGACACCAGGGCAGCTGCAGGTCTCAGAGCTGGAGCTGGCCTCTGGCTCTGCCTGTGCGGAAGTCCAGGGGGGGTCCATGGGTCCCAGGTCTCCAAGAATTCTGCATCCCGTCCAGCATTCCAGTAGAATGTGTGTTGTTAGTGTAGAGGACCTACTGGTGCAGATAAAGAGAGGCATCTGAGTATGACCCATCTGAGTCATCTGAGTCCCCATTTCCTTCCTAAAGACCTGGTGGCTCAGATGGTGAAGAATCTGCCTGCAGTGCGGGAGACCCAGGTTCTATCCCAGGGTCAGGAAGATCCCCCGGAGAAGGGAATGGCTAACCACTCCAGTATTCTTGCCTGGAGGATTCCATGGATAAAGGAACCTGGTCAGCTACAGTCTGGAGATGACTGAGCAACTAACACACACACTCTTCCTTCCTTAAAACCTACCTTAGCACCAGATCCTGGTCCAAAGAAACACAAGGGACTTCCCTGGCAGCCCAGTGGTTACGACTCTAGGCTTCCACTGCATGGGGCGCAGGTTTGTTCCCGGTTGGGGAACTAAGGTCCCGCATGTTGCACAGTGCAGCCAAAAAAAAAAAAATTTTATTAAAAAAACAGAAGAAGAAACACAAATCTGACTCCAGACAGCCCTGAAAGCAACAAAGACTTTACTAAATATCTCTGCGATCAGCAAAGCCTTTACTAAACCACCTCAGAGAGGTCAGTTGAGGAAGAAGTAACATTATCCGTATTACCTGAGAGACAGTATGGATCTACACATCTCCCAGCCATCTAGTTTGCACTGGCCGGTGGGGTTTCCAAATCACATAAACCAAGACTTGTCCTCAAGAGGTTGAGTGAGAGAATGGATAATGTTGTAGGAGAGTAAGGATGGGAGGAGGGGTTGCTGATGAATTATACTTCAAAAGTTTTTGTCCCTGTCACATAGGAAAATTAATGCTTTAAACTGACCATAAATTCAGGATTCACCACACCCTCCTCACCAGAAAGTCAGGCCTCCTCTCAGAACAATTAACATAGACTTATGGCTGATTCATGTTGTTGTATGATAGAAACCAACACAACACTGTAAAACAATTACCCTCCCATTAAAATTTTTTTTTAAATAAATAAATGACCAAAACAATAGCACATCTACCTCTCAAGCTCCTCTCACTTCCTCTGGAAGCCAGTTCCAAATTCAAATAGGTACCATAGGGAGGATTGCTAATGACCTCCTAACCCATTAGTAACATTCTTTAAGTCAGCTTCACCGGCTGATGCAGGTAACCTGACCCATTGCCCCCTGGCAACATGTGAGTGTCTCTATTTGCCATGGTACAGTCGTGCTCACAGTTCTCAGGTAGCATTTACTACTGTCCAGACAGTAAAATCCAGGCAAGTACAACAGGGCTTCTGAAATTGGCTGACCTCTAAGTCCTTTCCTATTTTATTCTCTTTGGCACTGATATATGAAGTAAAGGCTTATGCAGTTGAGACAGTGCCAAAATTTCATTTTCTCTGTTATTGGAGAGGAAGCAGGAGAAAAGAAAACACAAAACAGGGCTCACGTTGTTTTTCTCACAGGGGCCCCCTTGCTTCCTGGGCAGTTTGCCTCTGGAGGGAACAGCGAGGCCACTGCTTGTGGGAACAGAAACTCTAAGTTGCATCAGAAATGGCAGCCACTGCCCTTGAAGGCTGAGCAAACTCCCTAAGGTACCCAAGCAGTAGGCAAAGGAATTCAGAGGCAGTAAATGCTTGTGCCTCTGTTCCCTCCCACCTAGAAAAATGCAGGCAACGAGTTGTCAAGTGGGAAAAGATATTTTCAGCTAGCAAAGCCCTGATATCCAAAATATACATACTCCAGTCAGTCAGTAAGAAAAAGACAAATAACCCAATAGAAAAAATGGGCAAAAGACTTGAATAGGCATTTCATAAAATTTAAAAATATATGAAAAAGATTCTCCAGTGCATTAATTACTAGAATAAAGCAACTTCAGACAATAATGAGATATCTTTACACATCTTTAAGCAAGAATTAAAACATCTGATAAAATCAAATGATACTGAGGATGCAAAACAATGGGATCTCTTGGCTGGTGAGAGAATAAATCTGTTTAATTAGGAAAAGCCCTTTGACAATATCTAGTACAATTGAGCGATGGCACCCCACTCCAGTACTCTTGCCTGGAAAATCCCATGGACGGAGGAGCCTGGTAGGCTGCAGTCCATGGGGTCGCTAAGAGTCAGACACGACTGAGCGACTTCACTTTCACTTTTCACTTTCATGCATTGGAGAAGGAAATGGCAACCCACTCCAGTGTTCTTGCCTGGAGAATCCCAGGGACAGAGGAGCCTGGTGGGCTGCCATCTATGGGGTTGCACAGAGTCGGACATGACTGAAGCGACTTAGCAGCAGCAGCAGCAGCAGCAGTTCAATTGAATATGCATAGATGCTGAGTACAGAGCCTTCCACCATCTGTCCCAAACCTGACCACTTCTCTTCCATGTCTCTGAGGACCTGTCAGACCTAGTTTAGCTATATGAAGAAATTAGGTCTGATTTGGGGGACTGATTTTCCTTCCCTCCCACCCTCCCTTCTTTCCTCCCATCCTTCCCTTCTTTCACTTTTTCAAAAGAGAGAGATAAAACATACATGTATAAAATGCATAGAACATACTTGGACAGTTTAACAAACACTTGTCCGTTGGTATCTGTAGGGCATTGGTTTCAGGACTCAGCATGGATACCAAAATCTCAGACGCAACGTTCCCTGATGGTGTAGTATAGTCAGCCCTCCGGATTGTGGTTCAACATCCATGGATAATGAGGGACCAACTATAATTTCAAAGCAATTCTGTGTAAGCAACACCTAGATCAAGAAATAGTAACTATTAGCCTCCAAGAAGCCTGTATATGTCCCCTGAGTAGTCACAACTCCCTCTCTCCCCATTAGAATTGACTACTATTATCCTGACATCCTTGATAGCAACTTCTCTCTTATTATTTGTAATGTTACCACCTATCTTTGAACTTTACGTGTATGGATTCCTATTGAATACATTCTTCTGTGTCAACATTCTTTCCCTCAACATTAAGTTTATGAAAGTGAAGTAAATCACGTAGCTATAAGCCGCTCCTTTTCATCGCTGTATTGTATTCCCTCATATGAATATAATACAATGCATTGTTCCATTCTGTTCTTCATGGACAGTGTTGTTTCCCGTTTGAGGCTCCCAGGAACAAAGCTGCCAAGAACATTCTTGCCCATAAATCCTGGTGCACAGGTGCAAGAGCTTTTCTAGGGTGATGACCTAGTGTGGCTTCCCTTTAATCCAGCCTTAGTGCATTCATGCTTCTTGCCTGTCTCCTCTTTCAAAACTAGCCCTCAGAAAAGGTCATAAATTCACTCATGCTAAGGTAGGAATGGCTGAGAAATATTACTCTCTATCCTCTCCCATAGAACTGTGAACTGACAGCAAATGAATAGATTTCTACTTGTAGAATTTCTGGTATCTGGAGGCCAGGGGAGAAACTCATTAGGGTTGGCCCTAGGAAGAAAGTATCACATAATGATAACGCTGTGAAGCGAAGAAAACAAAGCTCAAAACAAATCACCAAGGTGTTATATTGATTTTTTTAAAATCTCACTTCATGCTTTCAGTAATCTTGTGAGAGGGAAAAAGAACCATAAAGACTGTTCTGTTTGAAAAGTCAAAAACCAGTCACAAGAAGTGAAGTCAGTCGGCAGATAATGGTTGAGCTGACTGCAGTGGTCAAAAAGAAATCCTCAAGGCCAAATGCCCACGCTTGAGGCCCAGCTCCATCAGCTAAGCGAGTCATCTACTCCAAGCTTGTTTCCTTGACTGTGAAATCAGCATGATGATAGTACTTACTTTATAGAGTTGTTGCAAAGCTAAAATAAGGAAACAACTAAATTCCATTTCACATAGTGTTTGCCACTTAGTAAAGTGCTCAAACAGTATTAGATATTGTTCTGCATACTTTTATCATTTGAAGCTGAGCAGGGGTTCTTTCTGTGACAGCAAGTAAGCAAATGATCTGATGCTATTAGGGATCCTGGCAAGCTTACAGTGTAAAGGGGAGAGAAGAGGAAAAGAAAGTAAAAGTGAAGCTGGAGTGGGACATGAGAGGGGCACATCTGCTAGGTGGGAGGAAAGTGCTGAATTTTCAGGGTAGGGGCTGCTGAAGGCCAGCCAGTGGTGTGAGCGGAAGGCCTGAGGCCAGGGAGGCAGGGGGATGCTATAATAGGTCCAGCCCAGAGAGAGGTTTGAGTGGGTCTTGCTCAGGTCAGGACAGAGAGGTCAGCTGTAGTGAATACATGAATAGCAACTGCAGGGAAAGAAGTGGGGCAGAGAGCAGTTAACAGATAAGGATGTGCACACCCACAGGGTGGCTGAAAGTCAGTGCTCCTGTGCGAGCTGACGGCCACCCATCTCAAGGACCAGTGAGTCACTCAGCTTTTCTCTTAGCTTAGAAGTTTGTTCATTCCACTTGCAGGCATAGCCACAGCAGGAAAGTGTGTGTGTGTGTGTGTGTGTGTGTGTGTGTGTGTGTGTGTGTGTGTGTGTGTCTGCCTATCTGTCTGTCCCAAGGGGCAACTCGCAGCCAATGAAGAATGAAGGTTGACAGATAAATGTCCCAACCTCTCATTCTTCAGAGGGACAATTCTGGGTGGTTTTTACCTGGTTCTTCAAAGAGTCTCTAGGGAGATTGTGCCAATTGTTCACAGTGATAACCAGCCCAGTAATGCATCTTTCATTGGCTTTCCCTTTTCCCTTGTATCACTCTCCCCTGTTCCTTATTGTCTTCCTAAGATATGCTCTCAAATAAACTACTGTCACCAAAGTCTTTGTCTCAGTTCTTCTTTAGGAGGGACCCAAACAAAGTCAGAAGGGGCTTCCCAGGTGGTGCCAAAGGGAAAGAATCTGCTTACCAAGGCAGGAGACACAAAAGACATGGGGTGGATCCTTGAGTCAGGAAGAGCCCCTGGTGTAGGAAGTGGCAACCTGCTCCAGTAGTCTTGCCTAAAAAATTCTGTGAACAAAAGAGCCTTGTGGGCTACACCATCTGTGGGGTCACAAAGAGTCACACAACTGAGCAACTGAGCACAGGCAAAGTCATATTATTATCACCTAATCAAATCAAACAAATGCCTCCCCACCCCAAACCCCAACTTAAACCCTGTCGAAGAAATGTGACCAAGATGGAAATTAGCAATGCTTTTTGCCAAAAGAAAATTTCAAGAATTAATTGAGTCAGATCATAGCAAAAGTTAAATGCATTCAGACAGACTAACCAAATGTGGATGGACATATGAATAGAAGAAAAAAAAAAGTATTAGAGGGCTTCCCTGGTGGCTCAGTGGTAAAGAATCCACCTGCTGATGCAAGAGGCATGGATTCAGACCCTGGTCTGGGAGGATCCCACATGCCACGGAGCCACTATGCCTGTGTGCCACAACTACTGAGCCTGTGCTCTAGAGCCTGGAGCCACAACCACTGAGCCCACACACTGCAACTACTAAAGCCTGCACACCCTAGAGCCCGTGCGCCACAGAGAAGCCATTGAAATGGAAGACCCACGCACCACAGCTAGAGAGGAGCCCTCATTCACCACGACTAGAGAAATGCCCGAGCAGCAACAAAGACTCAGCACAGCCAAAAATAAATAAATAAGTAAACTGTAAAATATGTTAGACGAGAACATAAGCAATCTGGAAATACACTCTAGAAAGCTTCTCACGTAGGACCAACCATACATGAGGTTGTCCCTTGCAGGGCTGTTTGTGCTACTGGGATTTGAAGGGTTCCAGGGGCTCACTACTGGGGGAAAGGATGAGTCGAGCAATTAGGAGTAAAAAATTGCATGTACCACAGCCATGTGGATATGGCACAATATCACTTATAAATACTCCATATTTATACTACATCTTACAAGGAAACACACAAATACTGTTATAGCTATTAAACATATCAAAACAAATGTCTATAGTGGGAAGGGGGAATGGGAGTGGAAAACAGGGAGAAAAGGGAATCTTTAAAAAAATATGTCTTATATGAACCAATGATGACTATGTGGAGTATGAACTGAGGAGGAAAGGAGTATGATTAAGTCAGCTCTGGCACCTGAGGTTCAAAATGAAAAAAAAAAAAAAAGAATGGAAAATATAGGAAGACACTGTATAACTTTAGAATAGCTGCTGCTGCTGCTGCTAAGTCGCTTCAGTCGTGTCCGACTCTGTGCAAACCCCATAGACGGCAGCCGTCCCTGGGATTCTCCAGGCAAGAACACTGGAGTGGGTTGCCATTTCTTTCTCCAATGCATGAAAGTGAAAAGTGAAAGTGAAGTCGCTCAGTTTGTGTCCGACTCTTCGCAACCCCATGGACTGCAGCCCACCAGGCTCCTCCGTCCATGGGACTTTCCAGGCAAGAGTACTGGAGTGGGGTGCCAATTGCATAGCTTAAGGGCCTCCTTAAACACCAAAAGACATAAAGACCCAAGAAAGTGAAAGTCTGCTTAGTCATGTCTGACTTTCTTCAACTTCATG
>NW_017196288.1:0-8559 GCF_001704415.2 Capra hircus
CTGCTACAGCTCGGAGGAAAGCGCACGTGCATGCGCCACTCGAGACGAGGACTGACTCCTGGGGAGACTCCAGAAGTACCCCAAGATACATGTCAGCAATGGAGAGGAATCCTCAGGTTTTGGCACAGACTCCACACAGATCTTAGGTCCCGGATCGACGGGAGAGGAATCCTGAGAGGCCCATGAGCAACTCGCATGGGGACTGGCCTTTCGTGAGGCCACAAGAGCGGGTCCCTGATATCCCCGTCGTAAGTCGAGAGCACCTGCTGCCAACTCGAGAAAATCCAGGAGGTTCTCCTCTCCTGGCGAGATGAGGCCCATTTCACCTGAGGGGTCTCGAGGCTAATCACACCTAACCTCTGGAACTTACAAGGGGTCCTTCACACCCTTCCTGCAACTCAAGAAGTTCCCGGACATACCCTTCTCCACTCGAGAGGAAGCACGAGCGTCCCGCCCACATCCAGAGGAGCCCCGTTACCGCCTCCTAGCTCGAGAGGAGGGATCCTTTCCCTGCAGGGTCGGGAAAGAATTCCTGGCGTTCCCGTGGCATCTCAAGAGGAGGCGCCCTCCACATGAAAGGCGAAAGGGAATCAAGGGTCATGCCACCATTCCCAGTGTCCCCCAGATGTCTCAGTCCATTCCAGGGAAACCTGTTTTCCCTGCACTGCCTAGACGTTCAAGCCGAGGATCGACTCACACCACGGTGGAACGTGGGACAGCCCTGTGGGAAAGCCTCGTGGGAAAGCCTCGTTGGAAAGCCTCGAGGGAAAGCCTCGAGGGAAAGTCACAGATCCCTTGATCCACGCGAAGCGAAGCATGACAGAGCTGCTACAGCTCGTGAGGAAAGCGCACATGCATGCCCCCTCTCGAGACGAGGACTGACTCCCCTGGGGAGACTCCAGAAGTACCCCAAGATCCATGTCAGCACTGGAGAGGAATCCTCAGGTTCAGGCACCGACTCCACACAAGGTCTTAGGCCCAGGCTTCGACTGGAGAGAAATCCCGAGAGGCCCCCGAGCAACTCGCATGGGGACTGGCCTTTCCTGAGGCCACCAGAGCGGGTCCCTGAGGTCCCATCGTAAGTCGAGAGCACCTGCCGCAACTCGAGAAAATCCAGGAGGTTCACCCCTCCAGGCGAGATGAGGCCCATTTCTGCTGAGGCGTCTGGAGGCTAATCACACCTAACCTCTGGAACTTCCAAAGGGGTCCTTCGCACCATATCTGCAACTCAAGAAGTTCGCCAACATACCCGTCTCCACTCGAGAGAAAGCACGAGAGTCCCGTCCACATACAGAGGAGACCCGTTTCCGCCTCATAGCTCGAGAGGAGGGATCCTTTCCCTCTGTGGTCGGGAAAGAATTCCCGGCGTTCCAGTCGCATCTCAAGAGGAGGCGCTCTCCACAGGAAAGGCGAGAGGATCTCCAGGGTGGTGCCACCATTCCCAGAGTCCCCCAGATGTCTCATCCATTCCAGGGAAACCTGTTTTGCATGCACTGCCTCGACTTTCAAGCCGAGTATCGACTCACACCACGGTGGCACGTGGGACAGCCCTGTGGGAAAGTTTCGTGGGAAAGCCTCGAGGGAAAGCCTCGAGGGAAAGCCACAGATCCCTTGATCTACGCGAAGTGTAGAGTGACACTGCTGCTACAGCTCGGGAGGAAAGCGCACGTCCATTCCCCCACTCGGGACGAGGACACACTCCCCTGGGCAGACTCCAGAAGTACCCAAGATCCATGTCAGCACTGGAGAGGAATCCTCAGATTCCGGCACCGACTCCGCACAAGGTCTTAGGCCCCGGAATCGACGGGAGAGAAATCCCGAAAGGCTCCCGGGCAACTCGCATGAGGACTGGCCTTTCCTGAGGCCTCCAGAGGGGGTCCCTGTGGTCCCCGTCGTAACTGGAGAGCACCTGCCGCAAGTCGACAAAATCCAGGAGGTTGTCCCCTCCAGGTGAGATGAGGCCCAGTTCCGCTGAGGCGACTCGAAGCAAATCACACCTAACCTCTGGAACTTCCAAAGGGTCCTTCACAGCCTTGCTGCAACTCAAGAAGTTCCCCGACATACCCGTCTCCACTCAAGGGGAAGCACGAGAGTCCCGCCCACATCCAGAGGAGCCCCGTTTCCGCCTCCAAGCTCGAGAGGAGGTATCATTTCATTTCGTGGTCGGCAAAGAATTCCCGGCGTTTCCGTCGCATCTCAAGAGGAGGCGCTCTCCACAGGAAAGGCGAGAGGAACTCCAGGGTCGTGCCACCATTCCCAGAGTCCCCAAGATGTCTCAGTCCATTCCAGGGAAACCTGTTTTTCCTGCACTGCCTTCACTTTCAAGCCGAGGATCGACATCGACACACACCAAGGTGGCACGTGGGACAGCCCTTTGGGAAAACCTCGAGGGAAAGGCACAGATCCCTTGGTCCACGCGAAGGGAAGCGTGACACTGCTGCTACAGCTCGGGAGGAAAGCGCAGGTGCATGGCCCCACTCGAGACGAGGACTGACTCCGCTGGGGAGACTCCAGAAGTACCACAAGATCCATGTCAGCACTGGAGAGGAATCCTCAGGTTCCGGCACCGACTCCACACAAGGTCTTAGGCCCCGGCATCGACGGGAGAGGAATCCCGAGAGGCCCCAGAGCAACTCGCATGGCGATTGGCCTTTCCTGAGCCCACCAGAGCGGGTACCTTAGGTCCCCATCGTAAGTCGAAAGCACCTGCCCCAAATCGAGAAAATCCAGGAGGTTGTCCCCTCCAGGCGAGATGAGGCCCATTTCCACTGAGGCAACTAGCGGGTAATCACACTTAAACTCTGGAACTTCCAAAGGGTCCTTCCCACCGTTGCTGCAACTCAAGAAGTTCCCCGACATACCCGTCTCCACTCTAGAGGAATCAGAGAGTCCCGCCCATATCCAGAGTGGCCCCGTTCCGCCTGCAAGCTTGAGAGGATGGATCCTTTCCCTGCGTGGTCGGGAAAGAATTACTAGCGTTCCCGTCGCATCTCAAGAGGAGGCGCTCTCCAAAGGAAAGGCGCGAGGAACTCCAGGATCAGGCCCCATTCCCAGAGTCCCCCAGATGTCTCAGTCCATTCCAGGGAAACCTGTTTTCCCTGCACTGCCTCGACTTTCAAGCCGAGGAACGACTCACACCACGGTGGCACGTGGGACAGCCATGTGGGAAAGCCTCGAAAGCCTCGACGGAAAGCCACAGATCCCTTGATCCATGCGAAGGGTAGCGGGACACTGCTGCTACAGCTCGGGAGGAATACGCACGTACATGGCCCCACTCGAGACGAGGACTGACACCCCTTGGTGGACTCCAGAAGTACCCCAAGATACATGTCAGCACTGGAGAGGAATCCTCAGGTTGGCACGACTCCACACAAGGGACGAGAGGAATCCCGAGAGGCCCCAGAGCAACTCGCATGGGGACTGGCCTTTCCTGAGGCCACCCCAGCGGGTCCCTGAGGTCCCAGTCGTAAGTTGAGAACACCTGCCTCAACTCGAGAAAATACAAGAGGTTCTCCCCTCCAGGCGAGATGAGGCCCATTTCCGCTGAGGCGTCTCGAGGCTAATCACACCTAATCTTGGAACTTCAAAAGGGTCCTTCACACCCTTGCTGCAACTCAAGAAGTTCCCCGACATACCCGTCTCCACTCGAGAGGAAGCACGAGAGTCCCGCCCACATTCAGAGGAGCCCCGTTTCCGCCTCCTACTTCGAGAGGAGGGATCCTTTCCCTGCTGGTGGGAAAGCATTCCCGGCGATCCCGTCCCATCTCAGGAGGATGCGCTCTCCACAGAAAAGGCGAGAGGAACTCCAGGGTCGTGCCACCATTCCCAGAGTCCCCCAGATGTCTCAGTCCATTCCAGGGAAAACTGTTTTCCCTGCAATGCTCGACCTTCAAGCCGAGGATCGACTCACACCACGGTCCACGTGGGACCGCCCTGTGGGAAAGCCTCGTGGGAAAGCCTCGTAGAAAGCCTCGAGAGAAAGCCCCTGATCCCTTGGTTCACGCGAAGGGAAGCGTGACACTGCTGCTACAGCTCGGGAGGAAAGCGCACGTGCATGCCCCCACTCAAGACGAGGACTGACTCCCCTGGGGAGACTCCAGAAGTACCCCAAGATGTCAGCATGGAGAGGAATCCTCAGGTTCCGGCACCGACTCCACTCAAGGTCTTAGACCCGGCATCGTCGGGAGAGGAATCCCGAGGCCCCGAGCAACTCGCATGGGGACTGGCCTTTCCTGAGCCACCAGAGCGGTCCCTGACCCGGTCGTAAGTCGAGAGCACCTGCCGCAACTCGAGAAAATCCAGGAGGTTCTCCCTCCAGGCGAGATGAGGTCCATTTCCGCTGAGGCGTTTCGAGGCCAAACACACCTAACCTCTGGAACTTCCAAAGGGTCCTCACACCCTTGCTGCAACTCAAGAAGTTCCCCGACATACCCATCTCCACTCGAGAGGAAGCACGAGAGTCCCGCCCACATGCACAGGACCCCCGTTTCCGCCTCATAGGACGAGAGGAGGAATCCTTTCCCTGCGTGGTGGGGAAAGAATTCCCGGCATTCCCGTCCCATCTCAGGAGGATGCGCTCTCCACAGAAAAGGCGAGAGGAACTCCAGGGTCGTGCCACCATTCCCAGAGTCCCCCAGATGTCTCAGTCCATTCCAGGGAAACCTGTTTTCCCTGCACTGCCTCGACTTCCAAGCCGAGGATCGACTCACACCACGGTGGCACGTGGGACAGCCCTGTGGGAAAGCCTCGTGGGAAAGCCTCGTGGGATAGACTGGAGGGAAAGCCACAGATCCCTTGATCCACGCGAAGCGAAGCGTGACACTGCTGCTACAGCTCGGGAGGAAAGCGCACGTGCATGCGCCCATTCGAGACGAGGACTGACTCCCCTGGGGAGACTCCAGAAGTACCCCAAGATCCATGTCAGCACTGGACTGGAATCCTCAGGTTCCGGCACTGACTCCACACAAGGTCTTAGGCCCAAGCATCGACGGGAGAGGAATCCCGAGAGACCACCGAGCATCTCGCATGGGGACTGGCCTTTCCTGAGGCCACAAGAGCGGGTCCCTGAGGTCCCCATCGTAAGTCGAGAGCACCTGCCGCAACTCGAGAAAATCCAGGAGGTTCTCCCCTCCAGGCGAGATGAGGCCCATTTCCGCTGAGGCATCTCGAGGCTAATCACACCTAACCTTTGGAACTTCCTATGGGTCCTTCACACCCTTGCTGCAACTCAAGAAGTTCCCCCACATACCCGTCTCCACTCGAGAGGAAGCACGAGAGTCCCGCCCACATCCAGAGGAGCCCCGTTTCGGCCTCCTAGCTCGAGAGGAGGGATCCTTTCCCTGCGTGGTCGGGAAAGAATTCGCGGCGTTCCCATCACATCTCAAGAGGGGGTCGCTCTCCACAGGAAAGGCGAGAGGAACTCCAGGGTTGTGCCACCATTTCCAGAGTCCCCCAGAGGTCTCAGTCCATTTCAGGGAAATCTGTTTTCCCTGCACTGCCTCGACTTTCAAGCCGAGGATCGACTCACACCACGGTGGCACGTGGGACAGCCCTGTGGGAAAGCCACGTGGGAAAGCCTCCTGCGAAAACCTCGAGTTAAAGCCGCAGATTTCTTCATCCACGCGAAGGGAAGCATGACACTGCTGTTACAGCTCGGAGGAAAGTGCACGTGAATGACCTAAGACGAGACGAGGACTGAATCCCTGGTGGAGACTCCAGAAGTACCCCAAGATCCATGTCAGCACTGGAGAGGAATCCCCCTGTTCCGGCACCAACTCCACACAAGGTCTTAGGCCTCGGCATCGAAGGGAGAGGAATCCGGAGAGGCCCCCGAGCAATTCGCATGGGGACTGGCCTTTTCTGAGGCCACCATAGCGGATCCCTGAGGTCCCCGTCGTAAGTCGAGAGCTCCGGCCGCAACTCGAGAAAATCCAGGAGGTTCTCCCCTCCAGGCGAGATGAGGCCCATTTCCGCTGAGGCGTCTAGAGGCTAATCACGCCTAACGTCGAGACCTTCCAAAGGATCCTTCACACCCTTACTTCACCTCGACAAGTTCCACGACATACCCGTCTCCACTCGAGAGGAAGCACGAGAGTCTCGACCACATCCAGGGGAGCCCCGTTTCCCCCTCCTAGATCGAGAGGAGTGAACCTTCCCCTGCGTGGTTGGGAAAGAATTCCAGGCTTCCGTTGCATCTCAAGAAGAGGCGCTCTCCACAGGAAAGGCGAGAGGAACTCCAGGGTCGTGCCACCATTCCAGAGTCCCCCTGATGTCTCAGTCCATTCCAGGGAAACCTGTTTTTCCTGCACTGCCTCCACTTTCAAGCCGAGGATCGACTCACACCACGGTGGCACGTGGGACAGCCCTGTTGGAAAGCTTCGTGGAAAGCCTCGTGGGAAAGCCTCGAGGGAAGGCCACTGATCCCTTGATCCACGCGAAGGGAAGCGGGACACTGCTGATACAGCTTAGGAGGAAATCGCACGTGCATGCCCCCACTCGAGACAAGGACTGACTCCCATGGGGAGACTCCAGAAGTACCCCAAGATCCATGTCAGCACTGGAGAGGAATCCTTAGGTTGCGGCACCGTCTCCGCACAAGGTCTTAGGTACTGGCATCGACGGGAGAGGAATCCCGAGAGGCCCCCGAGCAACTCGCATGGGGACTGGCCTTTTCTGAGGCCAACAGAACAGGTCCCTGAGGTCCCCATCGTAAATCTAGAGCACCTGCTGCAACTCGAGAAAATCCAGGAGGTTCTCCCCTCCAGGCGAGATGAGGCCCATTTCCGCTGAGGCAACAAGGGGGTAATCACACTTAAACTCTGGAACTTCCAAAGGGTCCTTCACACCCTTGCTGCAACTCAAGAAGTTCCCCGACATACCCGTCTCCACTCAAGAGGAACCCGAGGTTCCCGCCCATATCCAGAGTGGCCCCGTTTCCGCCTGCTAGCTCGAGAGGAGGGATCCTTTCTTTCCCTGCGTGGTCTGGAAAGAATTTCTAGCGTTCCCGTCTCATCTCAAGAGTAGGCACTCTCCACAGGTAAGGCGAGAGGAACTCCAGTATCAGGCTCCATTCCCAGAGTCCCCAGATGTCTCAGTCCATTCCAGGGAAACCTGTTTTCCCTGCACTGCCTCGACTTTCAAGCGAGGATCGACTCACACCGCGATGGCACGTTGGACAGCCCTGTGGGAAAGGCTCCTGGGAAAGCCTCATGGGAAAGCCTCGAGGGAAAGCCACAGATCCCTTGATCCACGCGTAGGGAAGAGTGACACTGCTGCTCCAGCTCGGGAGGAAAGCGCACGTGCATGCCCCCACTCGAGACGAGGACTGACTCCACTGGGGAGACTCCAGAAGTACCCAAGATCCATATCAGCACTGGAGAGGAACCCTCAGGTTCCAGGACCGACTCCACACAAGGTCTTAGGCCCCGGCATCGAAGGGAGAGGAATCCCGAGAGACCCCGAGCAACTCGCATGGGGACTGGCCTTTCCTGAGCCACCAGATCGTGTCCCTGTGGTCCCCGTCGTAAGTCGAGAGCACCTGCCGCAACTCGAGAAAATCCAGGAGGTTCCCCTCCAGGCGAGATAAGGCCCATTTCCGCTGAGGCGACTCGAGGCTAATCACATCTAACATCTGGAACTTACAAAGGGTCCTTCACACCCTTGCTGCAACTCAAGAAGATCCCGACATACCCGTCTCCACTCGAGAGGAAGCACGAGAGTCCCGCCCACATCCAGAGGAGCCCCGTTTCGCCTCCTAGCTGGAGGGGAGGGATCCTTTCCCATCGTGGTCGGGAAAAATTCCCGGGTCCGTTTGCATCTCAAGAGGAGGTGCTCTCCACAGGAAAGGCGAGAGGAACTCCAGGGTCGTGCCACCATTCCCAGAGTCCCCTGGATGTCTCAGTCCATTCCAGGGAAAACTGTTTTCCCTGCACTGCCTCGACTTTCAAGCCAAGGATCGACTCACACCACCGTGGCACGTGGACAGCCCTGTGGGAAAGCCTCGTGGGAAAGCCTCGAGGGAAAGACACAGATCCTTGATCCACGGAAGGAAGCGCGACACTGCTTGCTAGAGCTCGGGAGGAAAGCGCACGTGCATGCCCCACTCGAGTCGAGGACTGACTGCCCTGGGAGACTCCAGAAGTACCCTAAGATCCATGTCTGCACTGGAGAGGGATCCTCAGGTTCCGGCACTGAGTCCACACAAGGTGTTAGGCCCCAGCATCGACGGAGAGGATTCCCGAGAGGCCCCCGAGCTACTCGCATGGGGACTGGCCTTTCCTGAGGGCACCAGAGCGGATCCCTGAGGTCCCCATCGTAAGTCGAGAGCACCTGCCGCAACTCGAGAAAATCCAGGAGGTTCTCCCCTCCAGGTGAGATGAGGCCCATTTACGCTGAGGCAACTAGGGGGTAATCACACTTTAACTCTGGAACTTCCAAAGGTCTTTCACACCCTTGCTGAACTCAAGAAGTTCCCCGACATACCCTCCACTCAAGAGGAATCCGAGAGTCCCGCCCATATCCAGAGTGGCCCCGTTTCCGCCTGCTCGCCTGAGAGGAGGG
>NW_017196289.1:0-8559 GCF_001704415.2 Capra hircus
GAGGAATCCTCAGGTTCGGCACCGACTCCACACAAGATCTTAGGCCCTGCATCGACGGAGAGGAATCCCGAGAGGCCTCGAGCAACTCGCATGGGGACTGGCCTTTCCTGACGCCACCACAGCGGGTCCTGAGGTTCCCGTCGTAAGTCGAGAGCACCTGCCGCAACTCGAGAAAATCCAGGAGGTTCTCCCTCCAGGCGAGATGAGGCCCATTTCCGCTAGGCGTCTCGAGGCTAATCACAACTAAATCTGGAACTTCCAAAGGGTCCTTCACACCCTTGCTGCAACTCAAGAAGCTCTCCGACATACCGAACTCCACTCGAGAGGAAGCACGAGAGTCCCGCCCACATCCAGAGGAGCCCTGTTTCCGCCTCCTAGCTCGAGAGGAGGGATCCTTTCTCTGCGTGGTCGGGAAAAGAATTCCCGGCGTTCCCGTCGCATCTCAAGTGGAGGCGCTCTCCACAGGATAGGCGAGAGGAACTCCAGGGTCGTGCCACATTCCCAGAGTCCCCCAGATTTCTCAGTCCATTCCAGGGAAACGTGTTTTCCCTGCATTGCCTTGACTTTCAAGCCGAGGATCGACTCACACCACGGTGGCACGTGGGACAGCCCTGTGAGAAAGCCTCGTGGGAAAGCCTCATGGGAAAGCCTCGAGGGAAAGCCCCTGATCCCTTGATCCACGCGAAGGGAAGCGTGACACTGCTGCTACCGCTCGGAGGAAAGCGCACGTGCATGTCCCCACTCGAGCCGAGGACTGACGCAAGCTTGGGAGACTCCAGAAGTACGCCAAGATCCATGTCAGCACTGGAGAGGAATCCTCAGGTTCCGGTCCGACTCCACACAAGGTCTTAGGCCCCGGCATCGACGGGAGAGGAATCCTGAGAGGCCCCTAGTACCTCGCATGGGGACTGGCCTTTCCTGAGGTCACCAGAGCGGGTCCCTGAGGTCTTCGTCGTAACTCGAGAGCACCTGCCACAACTCGAGAAAATCCAGGAGGTTCTCCCTGCAGGCGAGATGAGGCCCGTTTCCACTGAGGTGTCTCCAGGCTAATCACACGTGAACTCTGGAACTTCTAAAGAGTCTTTCACAGTCATGCTGCAACTCAAGAAGTTCCCCGACATACCCGTCTCCACTCAAGAGGAAGCACGAGGGTCCCGGCCACATCCAGAGGAGCTCCGTTTCCGGCTCGTAGCTCGAGATGAGGGATCCTTTCCCTACTTGGTCGGGAAAGAATTTCCGGCATTCCCATCTTATCTCAAGAGGAGGCGCTCTCCAAAGGAATGGGGAGAGGAACTGCAGGGTCGTGCCACCATTCCAAGACTCCCCCAGATGTCTCAGTCCATTCCATAGGAACCTGTTTTCCCTGCACTGCTCGGCTTTCACGCTGAGGATCGATTCACACCACCCGAGACACGTGGGACAGCCCTGTGGAGAGCCTCGTGGGAAAGACTCGAGGGAAAGTCACAGATCCCTTGGTCCACGCAAGCAGAAGCGTGACACTGCTGCTACAGCATGGGAGGAAAGGGCACGCTCATGCCCCCACTCGAGACGAGGCCTGAATCCCCTGGGGAGACTCCAGAGGTAGCCCAAGATCCATGTCAGCACTGGAAAGGAATCCTCAGGTTCCGGTACCGACTGCACACAAGGTCTTAGGCCCCGACATCGACAGGAGAGGAATCCCGGAGAAGCCCCCGAGCAACTCGCATGGGACTGCCCTTTCCTCAGGCCACCAAAGCGGGTCCTTGAGGTCCAGGTCGTAAGTCGAGAGCACCTGCCGCAACTCGAGAATATCCAGGAGGTTCTCCCCTTCAGGTGAGCTGAGGCCCATTTCCGCTAAGGCGTCACGAGGCTAATCACACCTAAACTTTCGAAACTTCCAAAGAGTCCTTCACACCCTTGCTTCAACTCAAGAAGTTCCCCGACATACCCGTCTCCACTTGAGAGGAAGCACAAGAATCCCGCCCATATCCAGTGGAGCCCCTTTTCTGCCTCATAGCTCGAGAGGAGGGATCCTTTCCAGTGCATGGGCGGGAAAGAATTCCCGGCGTTCCCGTCGCATCTCAAGAGGAGGCGCTCTCCACAGGAAAGGCGAGAGGAACTCCAGGGTCATGCCACCATTCCCAGAGTCCCCCAGATGTCTCAGTCCATTCCAGGGAAACCTGTTTTCCTGGCACTGCCTCCACTTTCAAGCCGAGGATCGACTCACATCACGGTTGCACGAGGGAAAGCACTGTGGGAAAGCCTCGTGGAAAGCCTCGTGGGAAACGCTCGAGGGGAAAGCCACTGATCCCTTGATCCACACGAAGGGAAGCGTGACACTGCTGCTACAGCTCTGGAGGAAAGCACACGTGCAAGCCCCCCCTCGAGACGAGGACTGACTCCCCTGGGGAGACTCCAGAAGTACCCCAAGATCCATGTCAGCACTGGAGAGGAATCCTCAGGTTCCAGCACCGACACGACACAAGGTCTTAGGGCCGGCATCAATGGGAGAGGAATTCCGAAAGGCCTCTGAGCAACTCGCATGGGTACTGGCCTTTCCTGAGGCCACCAGAGCGGGTCCCTGAGGTCCCCGTCCTAAGTCGAGAGCACCTGCCGCAACTCGAGAAAATCCAGGAGGTTCTCCCCTCCAGGCGAGATGAGGCCCTTTTCCGCTGAGATGTCTCGAGTCTAATCACACCTAAACTCGGGAACTTCGAAAGGGTCCTTCACACCTTTGCTTCAACTCAAGAAGTTCCCCGACATACCCGTCTCCACTCGAGAGGAAGCACGAGAGTCCAGCCCACATTCAGATGAGCCGTGTTTCCGCCTCCTAGCTCGAGAGGAAGGATCCTTTCCCTGCGTGTCCGGAAAGAATTCCCGGCGTTCCCGTCGCATCTCAAGAGGAGGGGCTCTAAACAGTAAAGGTGAGAGGAACTCCAGGTCGTGCCACCATTCCCTGAATGCCCCGGATGTCTCAGTCCATTCCAGGGAAACCTGTTTACCCTGCACTGCCTCGACTTTCAATCCGAGGATAGAGTCACACCACGGTGGCACGTGGGAGAGCACTGTGGGAAAGCCTCGAGGGAAAGCCTCGTGGGAAAGCCTCGAGGTAAAGCCACAGATCCCTTGATCCACGTGAAGGGAAGCGTGACACTGCTGATAGAGCTTGGAAGGTAAGCGCACGGGCATGCCCCCACACGAGACGAGGACTGACTCCCAGGGGAGACTCCAGAAGTACCCCAAGATCCATGTCAGCACTGGAGAGAAATCCTCAGGTTCCAGCACCGACTCCACACAAGGTCTTAGGCCCTGGCATCGATGGCAGAGCAATACCGGAGAGGCCCCCGAGCAACTCGCATGGGGACTGACCTTTCCTGAGGCCACCAGAGCGGGTCCCTTTGGGCCCCGTCGTAAGTCGAGGGCACCTGCCGCAACTCGAGAAAATCCAGGAGGTTCTCCCCTCTAAGCGAGATGATGCCCATTTCCAGAGAGGCGTCTCGAGGGTAATGCACATCTAACCTCTGGAACTTCCAAAGGATCCTTCACACCCTTGCTGCAACTCAAGAAGTTCCCCGACATACCCGTTTCCACTCGAGAGGAATGGAGGAGAGTCCCTCCCTCATCCAGAGGAGCCCCGTTTCCGCCTCCTAGCTCGTGAGCTGGGATCCTTTCCCTGCGTGGTCGGGAAAGAATTCCCGGCGTTCCCGGTCGCATCTCAAGAGGAGGGGCTCTCCACAGGAAGGGCGAGAGGTAATCCAGGGTCGTGCCACCATTCCCAGAGTCCCCCAGATGTCTCAGTCCATTCCAGGGAAACCTGTGTTCCCTGCACTGCCACGACTTTAAAGCCGAGGATCGACTTCACACCACGGTGGCTTGTGGGACAACCCTGTGGGAAAGCCTCGTGGGCAAGCCTCGAGGGAAAGCCACAGATCCCTTGATCCACGGGAAGAGAAGCGTGACACTGCTGCTACAGCTCGAGAGGAAATCGCACGTGAATGCCCCAATTCGAGACGAGGACTGACTCCCCTCTGGAGACTCCAAAAGTACCCCAAATCCATGTCAGCACTGGAGAGGAATCCTCAGGTTTCGGCAGCGATTCCACACAAGGTCTTAGGCCCCGGCATCGACGGGAGAGGAATCCCGAGAGGCCCCCGAGCAACTCGCATGGGGACTGGCCTTTCCTGAGGCCAACAGAGCGGGTCCCTGAGGTCCCCGTCGTAAGTTGAGAGGCACCTGCCACAACTCGAGAAAATCCAGGAGGTTCTCCGCTCCACGGGAGATGAGGCCCATTTCCGCTGAGGCGTCTCGAGGCTAATCACACCTAAACTCTGGAACTTACAAAGGGTCCTTCACACCCTTGCTGCAACTCAAGAAGTTCCCCGACATACCCGTCTCCACTCGAGGGGAAACACGAGAGTCCCGCCCTCATCCAGAGAAGCCCCGTTTCCGCCTCCTAGCTCGAGAGGAGGGATCCTTTCCCTGCGTGTTCGGGAAAGAATTCCCAGCGTTCCTGTTGCATCTCAAGAAGAGGCGCTCTCCACAGGAAAGGCGAGAGGAACTCCAGGGTCGTGCCACCATTCCCAGAGTCTCCCAGATGTCTCAGTTCATTCCAGGGAAACCTGTTTTCCCTGCACTGCCTCGACTTTCAAGCCGAGTATGGACTCACACCACAGTGACACGTGGGACAGCCCTGTGGGAAAGCCTCGTGGGAAAGCCTCGAGGGAAAGCCTCAGATCCCTTGATCCACGTGAAGGGAAGCGTGACACTGCTGCTACAGCTCGGGAGAAAAGCGAACGGTGCATGCCCCCACTCGAGACGAGGACTGACTCCCCTGGGGAGACTCCAGACGTACCCCAAGATCCATGTCAGCACTGGAGAGGAATCCTCAGGTTCCGGCACTGACTCCACACAAGGTCTTAGGCCCCGGCATCGACGGGAAAGGAATACCGAGAGGCACCCGAACAACTCGCATGGGGACTGGCCTTTCCTGAGGCCACCAGAGCGGGTCCCTGAGGTCCCCGTCGTAAGTCGAGAGCAACCTGCCGCAACTCGAGAAAATCCAGGAAGTTCTCCCCTCCAGGCGAGATGAGGCCCATTTCCGCTGAGGCGTCTCGAGGCTAATCACACCTAAACTCTGCAACTTACAAAGGGTCCTTCACACCCTTGCTGCAACTCAAGAAGTTCCCCGACATACCCGTCTCCATTCGAGAGGAAGCACGAGAGTCCCCCCCACATCCAGAGGAGCCCCCGTTTCTGCCTCCTAGGCTTGAGAGGAGGGAGCCTTTCCCTGCGTGGTCGGGAAAGAATTCCCCGGCGTTCCCGTCGCATCTCAAGAGGAGGCGCTCTCCACAGGAAAGGCGAGAGGAACTCCAGGGTCGTGCCACCATTCCAGAGTCCCCCAGATGTCTCAGTCCATTCCAGGCATACCTGTTTTTCCTGCACTGCCTAGACTTTCAAGCCGAGGATCGACTCACAACACGGTGGCACGTGGGACAGCCCTGCGGGAAAGCCTTGTGGGAAAGCCTCGTGCGAAAGCCTCGAGGGAAAGCTACAGATCCCATGATCCACGCGAATGGAAGCGTGACACTGCTGCTAGAGCTCAGGAGGAAAGCACACGTGCATGCCCCCACACGAGACGAGTACTGACTCCCCTGGGGAGACTCCAGAAGTACCCCAAGATCCAAGTCATCACTGGAGAGAAATCCTCAGTTTCTGGCACCGACTCCACACAAGGTCTTAGGCCCCGGCATCAACAGTAGAGGAATCCCGAGAGACCCCCGAGCAACTCGCATGGGGACTGGCCTTTCCTGAGGCCACCAGAGCGGGTCCCTGAGGTCCCCGTCGTAAGTCGAGAGCACCTGCCGCAACTCGAGAGAATCCAGGAGGTTATCCCCTCCAGGCGAGATGAGGCCCATTTCCGCTGAGGGGTCTCGAGGCTAATCACACCTAACCTCTGGAACATCCAAAGAGTCCTTCACATCCTTGCTGCAACTCAAGAAGTTCCCCGACATAACCGTCTCGGACTCGAGAGGAAGCACGAGAGTCCCACCCACATCCAGAGGAGTCCCGTTTCCTCCTCATAGCTCGAGAAGAGGGATCCTTTCCCTGTGTGGTCGGGAAAGAATTCCTTGCGTGCCCGTCGAATCTCAAGAGGAGGCGCTCTCCACAGGAAAGGTGAGAGGAACTCCAGGTTCATACCACCATTCCCAGAGTCCCTCAGATATCTCAGTCCATTCCAGCGAAACCTGTTTTCCCTGAACTGCTTCGAATTTCAAGCCGAGGATCGACTCACACCACAGTGGCACGTGGGACAGCCCTGTGGGAAAGCCTCGTTGGAAAACCTAGAGAGAAAGCCTCGAGGGAAAGCCACCGATCCCTTGATCCACGCGAAGGGAACCGTGACACTGCTGCTACAGCTCAGGAGGAAAGCGCACAGGCATGCCCCCAATCGAGACGAGGTCTGACTGCCCTGGTGAGACTCCAGAAGTACCCCAAGATCCATGTCAGCACGGGAGAGGAATCCTCAGGTTTCCAGCACCGACTCGACACAAGGTCTTAGGCCCTGGCATCGACGGGAGAGGAATCCCGAGAGGCCCCCGAGAAACTTGCATGGGGACTGGCCTTTCCTGAGGCCACCAGAGCGGGTCCCTGAGGTCCCCGTCGTAAGTCCAGAGCACCTGCCACAACTCGAGAAAATCCAGGAGGTTCTCCCCTCCAGGCGAGATGAGGCCCATTTCCGCTGAGGCGTCTCGACGCTAAGTCACACCTAAACTCTGGAACTTCCAAAGGGTCCTTCACACCCTTTGCTGCAACTCAAGAAGTTCCCCGACATACCCGTCTCCACTCGAGATGGAAGCACGAGAGTTCTGCCCACATCCAGAGGAGCCCCGTTTCCGCCTCCTAGCTCGAGAGGAGGGATCCTTTCCCTGCGTGGTCGGAAAGTATTCCCGGCGTTCCCGTCGCATCTCAAGAGGAGGCGCTCTCACACAGGAAAGGCGAGAGGAACTCCAGGGTCGTGCCACCATTCCCAGAGTCCCCCAGATGTCTCAGTCCATTCCAGGGAAACCTGTTTTCCCTGCACTGCCTCGACTTTCTAGCCGAGGATCGGACTCACACGACGGTGGCACGTGGGACAGCCCTGTGGGAAAGCCTCGTGGAAAGCCCGTGGGAAAGCCTCGTGGAAAGCCTCGAGGGAAAGCCACAGTTCCCTTGATCCACGCGAAGGGAACCGTGACAATGCTGCTGCAGCTCGGGAGGAAAGCGCACGTGCATGCCCCCACTACGAGACGAGGACTGACTCCCCTGGGGAGACTCCAGAAGTACCCAAGATCCATGTCAGCACTGGAGAGGAATCCTCAGGGTTTCGGCACCGACTCCACACAAGGTTTAGGCCCCGCATCGTCGGGAGAGGAATCCCGAGGGCCACCGAGCAACTCGCATGGGGACTGGCCTTTCCTGAGGCCACCAGAGCGGGTCCCTGAGGTCCCCTTCGTAAGTCGAGAGCACCTGCCGCAACTCGAGAAAATCCAGGAGGCTTTCCCCTCCAGGGGAGATGAGGCCCATTTCCTGCTGAGGCGTCTCGGAGGCTAATCACACCTAACCTCTGGAACTTACAAAGGGTCCTTCACACCCTTTCTGCAACTCAAGAAGTTCCCCGACATACCCGTCTCCACTCGAGATGAAGCACGAGATTCCCTCCCACATCCAGAGGAGCCCGTTTCCGCCTCCTAGCTCGAGAGGAGGATCATTTCCCCTGCGTGGTCGGGAAAGAATCCCGGCATTCACATCGCATCTCAAGAGGAGGCGATCTACACAGTAAAGGCGAGAGGAACTCCAGGGTCGTGCCACCATTCCCAGCGTTCCCAAGATGTCTCAGTCCATTCCAGGGAAACCTGTTTTCCCTGCACTGCCTCGACTTTCACGCCGAGGATCGACTCACACCACGGTGGAACGTGGGACAGACCTGTGGGAAACCCTCGTGGTAAAGCGTCGAGGGAAAGCCACAGATCCCTTGATCCATGCGACGGGAAGTGTGACACTGCTGCTACAGTTCGTGAGGAAAGCTCACGTGCATGCCCCCACACGAGATGAGCACTGACTCCCCAGGGGGAGACTCCAGAATTACGCCAAGATCCATGTAGCACTGGAGAGGAATCCTCAGCTTCCAGCCCCGACTCCACACAAGGTCTTAGCCCCGACATCGACGGGAGAGTAGTCCCGAAAGGCCTCTTGCAACTCCCATGGGCATGGCCTTTCTGAGGCCACCAGAGCAGGTCCTGAGGTCCCCGTCGTAACTCGAGAGTCCCTGCCCAACTCTAGAAAATCCAGGAGGTTCTCCCTCCAGGCAAGATGAGGCCCATTTCCTCTGAGGTGTCTGGAGGCTCATCACACCTAAACTCTGGAAATTCAAAAGGGTCCTTGCTTCAACTCAAGAAGTTCCCCGACATACCCGTCTCCATACGAGAGGAAGCACGAGGGTCCGCCCACATTCAGAGGAACCCCGCTTCCGCCTGGCAGCTCGAGATGAAGGATCCTATCCTGCTTAGTCAGGAAAGATTTTTCGGCATTCTTGTGGCATCT
>NW_017196290.1:0-8557 GCF_001704415.2 Capra hircus
TCGAGTGGGGGCATGCATTTGCGCTTTCCTCCCGAGCTGTAGCAGCAGTGTCGCGCTGCCCTTCCCGTGGATATAGGGATCAGGGGCTTTCCCTCGAGACTTTCCCCCACGAGGCTTTCCCAGGGCTTTCCACAGGGCTATCCCACGTGCCACCGTGGTGTGAGTTGATCCTCGGCTTGAAAGTCGAGGCAGTGCAGGAAAACAGGTTTCCCTGGAATGGACTGAGACATCTGGGGGACTCTTTGAATGGTGGCACGACCGAAGAGTTCGTCTCGCCTTTCCTGTGGAGAGCGCCTCCTCTTGAGATGCGACGGAACACCGGAATTTTTCCGACCACGCAGGGAAAGGATCCTCCTCTCGAGCTAGGAGCGGAAACGGGCTCCTCTGGATGTAGCGGGACTCTCGTGCTTCCTCTCGAGTGGAGACGGGTATGTCGGGGAACTTCTTGAGTTGCAGCAAGGGTTGAAGGACCCTTTGAAGTTCCAGATGTTAGATTGATTAGCCTGAGACCCTCAGCGGAAATGGCCTCATCTCGCCTAGGAGGGGAGAACCTCCTGGATTTTCTCGAGTTGCGGCAGGTGCTCTCGACTTACGACGGGGACCTCAGGGACCCGCTCTGGTGCCTCAGGAAAGGCCAGTCCCCATGCGAGTTGCTCGGGGCCTCTCGGGATTCCTCCCCGTCGATGCTGGGGCCTAAGATCTTGTGTGGAGCCGGTGCCGGAACCTGAGGATACCTCTCCAGTGCTGACATGGATCTCGGGGTAATTCTGGAGTCTCCCCAGGGAGTCAGTTCCTCGTCTCGAGTGGGGCATGCACGTGCGCTTTCCTCCCGAGCTCTAGAAGCAGTGTCATGCTACCCTTCGCGTGGATCAAGGGATCAGGGGCTTTCCCTCAAGGCTTTCCCACGAGGCTTTCCCACGAGGCTTTCCCACAGGGCTGTCCCACGTGCCACCGTGGTGTGTGTCGATCCTCGGCTTGAAAGTGGAGCAGTGCAGGGAAAAAAGGTTTCCCTAGGAATGGACGGAGATATCTGGGGGACTCTGGGAATGGTGGCACGACCCTGGAGTTCCTCTCGCCTTTCCTGTGGAGAGCGCCTCCTCTTGAGATGCGACGGGAACGCCGGGAATTCTTTCCCCACCACGCAGGGAAAGGATCCCTCCTCTCGAGCTAGGAGACGGAAACGGGGCTCCTCTGGATGTGGGCGGGACTCTCGTGCTTCCTCTCGAGTGGAGACGGGTATGTCGGTGAACTTCTTGAGTTGCAGCAAGGTGTGTGGAGGACCCTTTGGAAGTTCCAGATGTTAGATGTGATTAGCCTGGAGACGCCTCAGCGAAATGGGCCTCATCATCGCCTGGAGGGGAGAACCTCCTGGATTTTCTCGAGTTGCGGCAGGTGCTCTCGACTTACGACGGGGACCTCAGGGAAACCGCTCTGGTGGCCTCAGGAAAGGCCAGTCCCCATGCGAGTTGCTCGGCGGGCCTCTCGGGATTCCTCTCCCGTCGATGCCGGGGCCTAAGACCTTTGTGTGGAGTCAGGTGCCGGAACCTGAGGATTCCTCTCCAGTGCTGACATGGATCTTGGGGTACTTTCTGGAGTCTCCCCAGGGGAGTCAGTCCTTCGTCTCGAGTGGGGGCATGCACGTGCGCTTTCCTTCCGAGCTGTAGCAGCAGTGTCGCGCTTCCCTTCGGTGGATCAAGGGATCTGTGCTTTCCCTCGAGGCTTTCCCACGAGGTTTTCCCACGAGGCTTTCCCACAGGGCTGTCCCACGTGCCACCGTGGTGTGAGTCGATCCTCGGCTTGAAAGTGGAGGCAGTGCAGGGAAAACAGGTTTCCCTGGAATGGACTGAGACATCTGGGGGACTCTGGGAATGGTGGCACGACCCTGGAGGTTCCTCTCGCCTTTCCTGTAGAGAGCGCCTCCTCTTGAGATGCGACCGGAAACGCCGGGAATTCCTTCCCGACCACGCAGGGAAAGGATCCCTCCTCTCGAGCTAGGAGGCGGAAACGGGGCTCCTCTGGATGTGGCGTGGGACTCTCGTGCTTCCTCTCGAGTGGAGACGGGTATGTTGGGAACTTCTTGAGTTGCAGAAAGGGTGTGAAGGACCCTGTGGAAGTTCCAGACGGTTAGCTGTGATTGGCCTCGAGACGCCTCAGCAGAACTGGGCCTTATCTTGCCTGGAGGGGAGAACCTCCTGGATTTTCTCGAGTTGCGGCAGGTCCTCTCAACTTACGATGGGGACCTCAGGGACCCGCTCTGTTGGCCTCCGGAAAGGCCAGTCCCCTTGCGAGTTGCTCAGGAGCCTCTCGTGATGTCTCTCCCTTCGATGCCTGGACCTAAGACCTTGTGTGGAGTCCGGTGCCGGAACCTGAGGATTCCTCTCCAGTGCAGACTTGGATTTGGGGTACTTCTGCAGACTCCCCAGGGGAGTCAGTCCTCGTCTCGAGTGGGGGCATGCACGTGCGCTTTCCTCCCGAGCTGTAGCAGCAGTGTCACGCTTCCCTTCGCGTGGATCAAGGGATCTGTGGCTTTCCCTCGAGGCTTTCCCAAGAGGCTTTCCCACGAGGCTTTCCCACAGGGCTGTCCCACGTGCCACCGTGGTGTGAGTCGATCCTCGGCTTGAAAGTGGAGGCAGTGCAGGGAAAACTGGTTTCCCTGGAATGGACTGAGACATCTGGGGGACTCTGGGAATGGTGGCACGACCCTGGAATTCCTCTCGCCTTTCCTGTGGAGAGCGCCTCCTCTTGAGATGCGACGGGAACACCGGTAATTCTTTCTCGAGCACGCAGGGAAAGGATCCCTCCTCTCGAGTGAGGAGGCGGAAACGATGCTCCTCTGGATGTGGGCGTGACTCTAGTGCTTCCTCTCGAGTGGAGACGGGTAAGTCGGGGAACTTCTTGAGTTGCAGCAAGGGTGTGAAGGACCCTTTTGAAGTTCCAGAGGTTAGGTTTGATTAGATTTGAGACGCCTCAGCGGAAATGGGCCTCATCTCGCCTGGAGGGGAGAACCTCCTGGATTTTCTCGAGTTGCGGCAGGTGCTTCTCGACTTACGACGGGGAACTAAGGGACCCGCTCTGGTGGCCTCAGGAGAGGCCAGTCCCCAAGCGAGTTGCTCGGGGGCCTCTCGGGATTCCTCTCCCGTCAATGCTGGGGCCTAAGTCCTTGTGTGGAGTCGGTGCCGGAACCTGAGGATTCCCCTCCAGTGCAGACATGGATCTTGTGGTACTTCTGGAGTCTCCCCAGGGGAGTCAGTCCTCGTCTCGAGTGGGGGCATGCATTTGCGCTTTCCTCCCGAGCTGTAGCAGCAGTGTCGCGCTGCCCTTCCCGTGGATATAGGGATCAGGGGCTTTCCCTCGAGACTTTCCCACGAGGCTTTCCCACGAGGCTTTCCCACAGGGCTATCCCACGTGCCACCGTGGTGTGAGTTGATCCTCGGCTTGAAAGTCGAGGCAGTGCAGGGAAAACAGGTTTCCCTGGAATGGACGAGACATCTGGGGGACTCTTTGAATGGTGGCACGACCGTAGAGTTCCTCTCGCCTTTCCTGTGGAGAGCGCCTCCTCTTGAGATGCGACGGGAATGCCGGGAATTCTTTCCCGACCACGCAGGGAAAGGATCCCTCCTCTCGAGCTAGGAGGCGGAAACGGGGCTCCTCTGGATGTGGGCGGAACTCTCGTGCTTACTCTCGAGTGGAGACGGGCATGTCGGGGAACTTCTTGAGTTGCAGCAAGGGTGTGAAGGACCCTTTGGAAGTTCCAGAGGTTAGGTGTGATTAGCCTCGAGACGCCTCAGCGGAAATGGGCCTCATCTCGCCTGGAGGGGAGAACCTCCTGGATTTTCTCGAGTTGCGGCAGGTGCTCTCGACTTACGACTGGGTCCTCAGGGACCCGCTCTGGTGGCCTCAGGAAAGGCCAGTCCCCATGCGAGTTACTCGGGGGCCTCTCGGGATTCCTCTCCCGTCGATGCTGGGGCCTAAGATCTTGTGTGGAGCCGGTGCTGGAACCTGAGGATACGTCTCCAGTGCTGACATGGATCTGGGGGTAATTCTGGAGTCTCCCCAGGGCAGTCAGTTCCTCGTCTCGAGTGGGGGCATGCACGTGGGCTTTCCTCCCGAGCTCTAGAAGCAGTGTCATGCCTACCCTTCGCGAGGATCAAGGGATCAGGGGCTTTCCCTCAAGGCTTTCCCACGAGGCTTTCCCACGAGGCTTTCCCACAGGGCTGTCCCACGTGCCACCGTGGTGTGTGTCGATCCTCGGCTTGAAAGTGGAAGCAGTGCAGGGAAAACAGGTTTCCCTAGAATGGACGGAGATATCTGGGGGACTCTGGGAATGGTGGCACGACCCTGGAGTTCCTCTCGCCTTTCCTGTGGAGAGCGCCTCCTCTTGAGATGCGACGGGAACGCCGGGAATTCTTTCCCCACCACGCAGGGAAAGGATCCCTCCTCTCGAGCTAGGAGACGGAAACGGGGCTCCTCTGGATGTGGGCGGGACTCTCGTGCTTCCTCTCGAGTGGAGACGGGTATGTCGGTGAACTTCTTGAGTTGCAGCAAGGTTGTGGAGGACCCTTTGGAAGGTCCAGATGTTAGATGTGATTAGCCTGGAGACGCCTCAGCGGAAATGGGCCTCATACTCGCCTGGAGGGGAGAACCTCCTGGATTTTCTCGAGTTGCGGCAGGTGCTCTCGACTTACGACGGGGACCTCAGCGAAACGCTCTGGTGGCCTCAGGAAAGGCCAGTCCCCTTGCGAGTTGCTCGGGGGCCTCTCGGGGCCACTCGGGTTTCCTCCCCGTCGATGCTGGGGCCTAAGACCTTGTGTGGAGTCAGTGCCGGAACCTGAGGATTCCTCTCCAGTGCTGACATGGATCTTGGGGTATTTCTGGAGTCTCCCCAAGGGAGTCAGTCCTCGTCTCGAGTGGGGGCATGCACGTGCGCTTTCCTTCCGAGCTGTAGCAGCAGTGTCGCGCTTCCCTTCGGGTGGATCAAAGGATCAGGGGCTTTCCCTCAAGGCTTTCCCACGAGGTTTTCCCACGAAGCTTTCCCACAGGGCTGTCCCACGTGCCACCGTGGTGTGAGTCGATCCTCGGCTTGAAAGTGGAGGCAGTGCAGGGAAAACAGGTTTCCCTAGAATGGACGGAGATATCTGGGGGACTCTGGGAATGGTGGCACGACCCTGGAGTTCCTTTCGCCTTTCCTGTGGAGAGCGACTGCTCTTGAAGTGCGACGGGAACGCCGGGAATTCTTTCCCGACCACGCAGGGAAAGGATCCCTCCTCTCGAGCAAGGAAGCGGAAACGGGGCTCCTCTGAATGTGGGCGGGACTCTCGTGCTTCCTCTCGAGTGGAGACGGGTATGTCGGGGAACTTCTTGAGTTGCAGCAAGGGTGTGAAGGACCCTTTGGAAGTTCCAGAGGTTAGGTGTGATTAGCCTCGAGACGCCTCAGCAGAAATGGGCCTCATCTCGACTGGAGCGGAGAACCTCCTGGATTTTCTCGAGTTGCGGCAGGTACTCTCCACTTACGACGGGGACTTCAGGGACCCACTCTGGTGGCCTCAGGAAAGGCCAGTCCCCATGCGAGTTGCTCGCGGGCCTCTCGGGATTCCTCTCCCGTCGATGCCGGGGCTAAGATGTTGTGTGGATTCGGTGCCGGAACCTAAGGATTCCTCTCCAGTGCTTACATGGATCTTGGGGTACCTATGGAGTCTCCCCAGAGGAGTCAGTCCTCGTCTCGAGTGGGGGGCATGAACGTGCTCTTTCCTTCCGAGCTGTAGCAGCAGTGTCACGCTTCCCTTCGCGTGGATCAAGGGATCTGTGGCTTTCCCTCGAGGCTTTCCCACGAGGCTTTCCCACAGGCGTTGTCCCACAGGCGTTGTCCCACGTGCCACCATGGTGTGAGTCGATCCTCGGCTTGAAAGTCCAGGCCAGTGCAGGTAAAAAAGGTTTTCCCTGGAATGGACTGAGACATCTGGGGGACTCTGGGAATGGTGGCACGACCCTGGAGTTCCTCTCGCCTTTCCTGTGGAGAGCGCCTCCTCTTGAGATGCGACGGGAACGCCGGGGAATTCTTTCCCCACACGCAGGCGGAAAGGATCCCTCCTCTCGAGCCTAGGAGACGGAAACGGGGCTCCTCTGGATGTGGGCGGGACTCTCGTGCTTCCTCTCGAGTGGAGACGGGTATGTCGGTGAACTTCTTGAGTTGCAGCAAGGTTGTGGAGGACCCTTTGGAAGTTCCAGATGTTAGATGTGATTAGCCTGGAGACGCCTCAGCGGAAATGGGCCTCATATCGCCTGGAGGGGAGAACCTCCTGGATTTTCTCGAGTTGCGGCAGGTGCTCTCGACTTACGACGGGGACCAGACGGGTAGGTCGTGTAATTCCCCCCCCTTGAGTTCGAAGCAAGGGTGTGAAGGACCTTTGGAAGTTCCACAGATGTTAGAAGTGATTAGCGCCTCGAGAAAGCCTACAGCGGAAATGGGCCCACAACAATCCCAAGTCTGCCACTGGAGCAGGAATCGGCTCAGTCGGCCTGGAGGGGTTAGGACCTCCTACTGGATTTTGCTCGAGGACTCTGCGGCAAGCCGTGCTCTCGGCACTTACCCGAAACCAAGGGGACCTAACAGCGAACGCCCTCTGGTGGCATCAGAAAAGGCCGAGTCCCTCTGCGAGCTTGATGCGCTCGGGGCCCTCTCGCGTGTTCCTCCCCGTAACGAATGCTATGGGGCCTAAGACCATTGTGGGATCAGGTGCCCTGGAACCTGAGGATTCCTCTCCACTGTGCTGACATGGATCTTGGCGGTACTTCTCGCGCACTCCACCAAAGGTCCTTTACGGTCCCCACGAGGGCGGATACCTGAACGCGCAGAAGATCGACACCTCACCGTCTCAGAGGGAGAGTTAAGGGCCTTAGTCGCACCTGGGCAACTCGGGAGCAAGTGGGACTGGCCGTGCTGTTCCTGTGATGGTCACTAACAGCAGCGGGTCCGCTGAGGTCTACCACTCATCGTAAGTTGCACGAGGGAGACGCTCGTGTACGCAGGCAAAGCAAGCTCGTGTCGAGCGAAGGACATTTCCAGGAGGTTCTCTCCTTCGTTGTGGAACCTCCCAACGGCGAGGTCCAAGTGATAGTGGACTGGCCTTCGCCCTCGCATAGGTGGGGCTGAAGCTTTCCAAGCGCTGCAGCGCTTATGCGCCAACAGAATGCGAGGCGATTCCCAACAGCGCGCTTGGAACAGGACTGCTTGTCCCTATGCCGGCTACCCTTTCACAGCCCTTTGGTCTGCAGGCCTCAAAGAGAGTTCCCCCAGACATTACCAGGCCGTGACTTGTAAGTACGATCTCCTCGATGAGGAAGCAGCGAAGAGTCCCAACGCACAGTACCAGAGGAGCGCGCGCTTGTTAATAGTCCCTCGCTCAGGCTGACCATCGGAGTGGGACAGGGGAAAGATCACACTGGTTTTCTCCTCCTGCGTGGGTCTGGGGAAAGATGGGACTATGTACCGCACATGCTGGGGGATTCTGGAATGGTGGGAACTACCGGCGTCTTTGCCGTGCCAGCATCTGGTCACATCAGGAGTCGCGTGCCTCCTTTTCACCGGAGCGGAATGGCAGGGAGGACCTCTGCACTGGGTCCGGGCCAACCCATTCTCTTGCACGCACGTGCCACGAGAGTCGGCGCCGCGCAGATGTCGTCGAACTGCCCATCTCCAAGGGAGAAGCAATCTGTTTTTCTTCCCTGGCATCCGAGGACTGACGGCTCACTTTCGAAGCCGAGGATCGCAGGAGCTACAAGAATGCTACCACCCCTCGTCGAGCTAGAGGCGGAAAACGAGGTGGCTGCCGTCTCGAAGATGCTATGGGCGGGGGACAGGAACTCTCCCTGTGTGCAAATGTCCCTCTTCCGGTGAGGGTGGAGGAACAAAGCCGCGTATGTCGCGAGGGGGAAAGCTGATATCTTGGAGCAGCAGCAAGGGTGTGAAAGACGCCTTTGGCAATGATCGCGCAGAGGTGATAAGGTAGGTGATCTACAGCCCTACAAAAGTACCCTTGACTCCCATACGCAACAGCGAAGGGAAAAATCGCGGACACCTCATCTCGCCTGGAGGGAAGAACCTCCATGATTTACCTGCTTCCTGGAGTTGCTGGCCAAAGCGATGCTGCTCGGCTCGAACAGGAAATTAGAGCCGGATCGGGGCACGACTGGCGCACTTCAGCGCACTCCCCCCTCTAGCGTGGGTCCGACGAACGAATGTACTGAGAGCTGAAGACCACGCTTCGGGCGCACGAATACTCTCTAGAAATACGCGAGTTTGGCTCCAAGATCGCATGTCATGGCCACTGGCCAGGAATGTCGTACATCTCCTGACAGGTTTGCGCGGCACCTGCACTGCCACACAAGGTCGTGTATGGCGATCCGCTATGCATCGACGGGGGGAGAAAGCCCTACCAGGAAGCTGGTGTGTGGAGTCGGCCTGCCCCGACGAGGACCCGAGCAAACTCGCAAGGGGAGCTGGCTTGTCCTGAGGGACCACCTGAAGCGATAAGAGCTGTCCCCTCCTACGCTGGAGGTC
>NW_017196291.1:0-8557 GCF_001704415.2 Capra hircus
GATAGGCGAGTGCACAGCCAGCAGGGAAGCGAGCCTCCTCGGGAGAAGAGGAGGCAGCCGAGCCCAGTCAAGAGGAAAGCCCTGCTTGCACGGAGCTAAGTGGGCTCCAGTACGGCAGAGCTCTAGCTCTGCTCAGAGCCCGATCTGGCAGAGTTTCTGGCGCGAGGCTGCTCGGCCGGCTCGCCTTGCCAGACTTGCCTTGCTTTTAGGCTCCCTCCCCAGGAAGGAGCTGTCTGAGCGAGGCCTGGGAGACGCCACTGGTGCCTTCCTTGCCTCAGCTCCAATCCTGCCTTGCCTTTGCACATAGGTGCCAGCGTCCTTGGGAGGGCTTAGGGGGTGGTGGGTTGCACACTGCCAAGGGCTTCAGCAGTGAGAGCTCTGTCAGAGGGAAGGGAAGGGCAACTGCAGGGCTCCTCCAGCGGTTTCTTGGCCGCCTAGAATCAGCGCCGCACGGAGAGCACCAGGCTCCCAGGGCCCCTGGCTGGGGTTTTCAGCCCCACACACACGGAGGCTGATTCCTTGGGTGCCCAGAAAGTGTATGACAGACGTAGGTTCCCTAGCACTCTCCTCCCCAGCAGAGACATGTGCAGGTGGTTGGGGCCTGATCCTGCGTGTCTGGGTTCCTGCCCACAGCCCCAACTCAGGGGAAGCAGCCCCTGAGGCAAGACCTGCTGGAGGAGCCCTGCGCCCCCGCCTGATAGGCGAGTGCACAGCCAGCAGGGAAGCGAGCCTCCTCGGGGGAAGAGGAGGCAGCCCAGCCCGTCAAGTTGAAAGCCCTGCTTGCACGGAGCTAAGTGCGCCTCCAGTACGGCAGAGCTCTAGCTCTGCTCAGAGCCCCGATCTGGCAGAGTTCCTGGCGCGAGGCTGCTCTGCCGGGGGCTAGCCTTGCCCAGACTTGCCTTGCTTTTAGGCTGCCTCTCCAGGAAGGAGCAGGCAGCAGGAGCCTGGGAGTCGCCACTGGCGCCTTTCTTGCCTCAGCTCCAATCCTGCCTTGCCTTTGCACTTAGGTCCCAGTCCTCCTTAAGGAGAGCTTAGGGGCTGGTGGTTGCACACTGCCAAGGGCTCCAGCAGTGAGAATTCTGTCAGAGGGAAGGGAAGGGCAACTGCAGGGCTCCTCCAGCGGTTGCTTGGCCGCCCAGATTCAGCGCCACACGGAGAGCACCAGGCTCCCAGGCCCCTGGCTGGGGTTTTCAGCCCCGCACACACGGAGGCTGATTCCTTGGGTGCCCAGAAAGTGTATGACAGACGTAGGTTCCCTAGCACTCTCCTCCCCAGCAGAGACATGTGCAGGTGTTTGGGGCCTGATCCTGCGTGTCTGGGTTCCTGCCCACAGCCCCAACTCAGGGGAAGCAGCCCCTGAGGCAAGACCTGCTGGAGGAGCCCTGCGCCCCCGCCTGATAGGCGAGTGCACAGCCAGCAGGGAAGCGAGCCTCCTCGGGGGAAGAGGAGGCAGCAAGTCCCCGTCAAGCTGAAATCCCTGCTTACACGAAGCTAAGTGCGACTCCAGTACGGCAGATCTCTAGCTCTGTTCAGAGGCCCGATCTGGCAGAGTTCCTGGCACCAAGATGCTCTGCCATAGGCGAGCCTTGCGCAGACTTGCCTTGCTTTAAGGCTCCCTCCCCAGGAAGGAGCAGGCTGTGTGAGGCTCGGAAACGCCACTGGCGCCTTCCTGGCTTCAGCTCTACCCCTGCCTTGCCTTTGCACTTAGGTCCCAAGCGTCCTTGAGGAGGGCTTAGGGGCTGGTGGGTTGCACACTGCCAAGGGCTCCAGCAGTGAAAGCTCTGTCAGAGGGAAGCGAAGGGCAACAGCAGGGCTCCTTCAGCGGTTCCTTGGCCGCCCAGACAAAGCTCCGCACGGAGAGCACCAGGTTCCAAGGGCCCCTGGCTGGGTTTTGCATCCCCACACTCCAGAGGCTGACTCCGTGGGTGCCTAGAAAGTGTGTGAGAGACGTAGGTTCCCTAGCACTCTCCTCCCCAGCAGAGACATGTGCAGGTGGTTGGGGCCTTATCCTGCGTGTCTGGGTTCCCGCCCACAGCCTCAACTCAGGGGAAGCAGCCCCTGAGGCAAGACCTGCTGGAGGAGCCCTGCGCGCCGCCTGATAGGCGAGAGCACAGCCAGCAGTGTAGCGAGCCTCCTCGGGAGAAGAGGAGGCAGCCGAGCCCAGTCAAGAGGAAAGCCCTGCTTGCACGGAGCTAAGTGGGCCTCCAGTACGGCAGAGCTCTAGCTCTGCTCAGAGCCCCGATCTGGCAGAGTTTCTGGCGCGAGGCTGCTCGGCCGGGGGCTCGCCTTGCCCAGACTTGCCTTGCTTTTAGGCTCCCTCCCCAGGAAGGAGCTGTCTGAGCGAGCCTGGGAGACGCCACTGGTGCCTTCCTTGCCTCAGCTCCAATCCTGCCTTGCCTTTGCACATAGGTGCCAGGCGTGGTTGGGGAGGGCTTAGGGGGTGGTGGGTTGCACACTGCCAAGGGCTTCAGCAGTGAGAGCTCTGTCAGAGGGAAGGGAAGGGCAACTGCAGGGCTCCTCCAGCGGTTTCTAGGCCGCCTAGAATCAGCGCCGCACCGAGAGCACCAGGCTCCCAGGGCCCCTGGCTGGGGTTTTCAGCCCCGCACACACGGAGGCTGATTCCTTGGGTGCCCAGAAAGTGTATGACAGACGTAGGTTCCCTAGCACTCTCCTCCCCAGCAGAGACATGTGCAGGTGGTTGGGGCCTGATCCTGCGTGTCTGGGTTCCTGCCCACAGCCCCAACTCAGGGGAAGCAGCCCCTGAGGCAAGACCTGCTGGAGGAGCCCTGCGCCCCGCCTGATAGGCGAGTGCACAGCCAGCAGGGAAGCGAGCCTCCTCGGGGGAAGAGGAGGCAGCCCAGCCCCGTCAAGTTGAAAGCCCTGCTTGCACGGAGCTAAGTGCGCCTCCAGTACGGCAGAGCTCTAGCTCTGCTCAGAGCCCCGATCTGGCAGAGTTCCTGGCGCGAGGCTGCTCTGCCGGGGCTAGCCTTGCCCAGACTTGCCTTGCTTTTAGGCTGCCTCTCCAGGAAGGAGCAGGCAGCAGGAGCCTGGGAGTCGCCACTGGCGCCTTTCTTGCCTCAGCTCCAATCCTGCCTTGCCTTTGCACTTAGGTCCCAGTCCTCCTTAAGGAGAGCTTAGGGGCTGGTGGGTTGCACACTGCCAAGGGCTCCAGCAGTGAGAATTCTGTCAGAGGGAAGGGAAGGGCAACTGCAGGGCTCCTCCAGCGGTTGCTTGGCCGCCCAGATTCAGCGCCACACGGAGAGCACCAGGCTCCCAGGGCCCCTGGCTGGGGTTTTCAGCCCCGCACACACGGAGGCTGATTCCTTGGGTGCCCAGAAAGTGTATGACAGACGTAGGTTCCCTAGCACTCTCCTCCCCAGCAGAGACATGTGCAGGTGTTTGGGGCCTGATCCTGCGTGTCTGGGTTCCTGCCCACAGCCCCAACTCAGGGGAAGCAGCCCCTGAGGCAAGACCTGCTGGAGGAGCCCTGCGCCCCCGCCTGATAGGCGAGTGCACAGCCAGCAGGGAAGCGAGCCTCCTCGGGGAAGAGGAGGCAGCAAGTCCCCGTCAAGCTGAAATCCCTGCTTCACGAAGCTAAGTGCGACTCCAGTACGGCAGATCTCTAGCTCTGTTCAGAGGCCCGATCTGGCAGAGTTCCTGGCACCAAGATGCTCTGCCATAGGCGAGCCTTGCGCAGACTTGCCTTGCTTTAAGGCTCCCTCCCCAGGAAGGAGCAGGCTGTGTGAGGCTCGGAAACGCCACTGGCGCCTTCCTGGCTTCAGCTCTACCCCTGCCTTGCCTTTGCACTTAGGTCCCAAGCGTCCTTGAGGAGGGCTTAGGGGCTGGTGGGTTGCACACTGCCAAGGGCTCCAGCAGTGAAAGCTCTGTCAGAGGGAAGCGAAGGGCAACAGCAGGGCTCCTTCAGCGGTTCCTTGGCCGCCCAGACAAAGCTCCGCACGGAGAGCACCAGGTTCCAAGGGCCCCTGGCTGGGTTTTGCATCCCCCACACTCCCAGAGGCTGACTCCGTGGGTGCCTAGAAAGTGTGTGAGAGACGTAGGTTCCCTAGCACTCTCCTCCCAGCAGAGACATGTGCAGGTGGTTGGGGCCTTATCCTGCGTGTCTGGGTTCCGCCACAGCCTCAACTCAGGGAAGCAGCCCCTGAGGCAAGACCTGCTGGAGGAGCCCTGCGCGCCCGCTGATAGGCGAGAGCACAGCCAGCAGTGTAGCGAGCCTCCTCGGGAGAAGAGGAGGCAGCCGAGCCCAGTCAAGAGGAAAGCCCTGCTTGCACGGAGCTAAGTGGGCCTCCAGTACGGCAGAGCTCTAGCTCTGCTCAGAGCCCGATCTGGCAGAGTTTCTGGCGCGAGGCTGCTCGGCCGGGGCTCGCCTTGCCCAGACTTGCCTTGCTTTTAGGCTCCCTCCCCAGGAAGGAGCTGTCTGAGCGAGCCTGGGAGACGCCACTGGTGCCTTCCTTGCCTCAGCTCCAATCCTGCCTTGCCTTTGCACATAGGTGCCAGGCGTCGTTGGGGAGGGCTTAGGGGGTGGTGGGTTGCACACTGCCAAGGGCTTCAGCAGTGAGAGCTCTGTCAGAGGGAAGGGAAGGGCAACTGCAGGGCTCCTCCAGCGGTTTCTTGGCCGCCAGAATCAGCGCCGCACCGAGAGCACCAGGCTCCCAGGGCCCCTGGCTGGGGTTTTCAGCCCCGCACACACGGAGGCTGATTCCTTGGGTGCCCAGAAAGTGTATGACAGACGTAGGTTCCCTAGCACTCTCCTCCCCAGCAGAGACATGTGCAGGTGTTTGGGGCCTGATCCTGCGTGTCTGGGTTCCTGCCCACAGCCCCAACTCAGGGGAAGCAGCCCCTGAGGCAAGACCTGCTGGAGGAGCCCTGCGCCCCCGCCTGATAGGCGAGTGCACAGCCAGCAGGGAAGCGAGCCTCCTCGGGGGAAGAGGAGGCAGCCCAGCCCCGTCAAGTTGAAAGCCCTGCTTGCACGGAGCTAAGTGCGCCTCCAGTACGGCAGAGCTCTAGCTCTGCTCAGAGCCCCGATCTGGCAGAGTTCCTGGCGCGAGGCTGCTCTGCCGGGGGCTAGCCTTGCCCAGACTTGCCTTGCTTTTAGGCTGCCTCTCCAGGAAGGAGCAGGCAGCAGGAGCCTGGGAGTCGCCACTGGCGCCTTTCTTGCCTCAGCTCCAATCCTGCCTTGCCTTTGCACTTAGGTCCCAGTCCTCCTTAGGAGAGCTTAGGGGCTGGTGGGTTGCACACTGCAAGGGCTCCAGCAGTGAGAATTCTGTCAGAGGGAAGGGAAGGGCAACTGCAGGGCTCCTCCAGCGGTTGCTTGGCCGCCCAGATTCAGCGCCACACGGAGAGCACCAGCTCCAGGTCCCTGGCTGGGGTTTTCAGCCCCGCACACGGAGGCTGATTCCTTGGGTGCCCAGAAAGTGTATGACAGACGTAGGTTCCCTAGCACTCTCCTCCCCAGCAGAGACATGTGCAGGTGTTTGGGGCCTGATCCTGCGTGTCTGGGTTCCTGCCCACAGCCCCAACTCAGGGGAAGCAGCCCTGAGGCAAGACCTGCTGGAGGAGCCCTGCGCCCCCGCCTGATAGGCGAGTGCACAGCCAGCAGGGAAGCGAGCCTCCTCGGGGAAGAGGAGGCAGTCCCGTCAAGCTGAAAGCCCTGCTTGCACGAAGCTAAGTGCGGCCTCAGTACGGCAGATCTCTAGCTCTGTTCAGAGGCCCGATCTGGCAGAGTTCCTGGCACCAAGATGCTCTGCCATAGGCGAGCCTTGCGCAGACTTGCCTTGCTTTAAGGCTCCTCCCCCCAGGAAGGAGCAGGCTGTGTGAGGCTCGGAAAACGCCACTGGCGCCTTCCTGGCTTCAGCTTACCCCTGCCTTGCCTTTGCACTTAGGTCCCAAGCGTCCTTGAGGAGGGCTTAGGGGCTGGTGGGTTGCACACTGCCAAGGGCTCCAGCAGTGAAAGCTCTGTCAGAGGGAAGCGAAGGGCAACAGCAGGGCTCCTTCAGCGGTTCCTTGGCCGCCCAGACAAAGCCCCGCACGGAGAGCACCAGGTTCCAAGGGCCCCTGGCTGGGTTTTGCATCCCCACACTCCAGAGGCTGACTCCGTGGGTGCCTAGAAAGTGTGTGAGAGACGTAGGTTCCCTAGCACTCTCCTCCCAGCAGAGACATGTGCAGGTGGTTGGGCCTTATCCTGCGTGTCTGGGTTCCCGCCCACAGCCTCAACTCAGGGGAAGCAGCCCCTGAGGCAAGACCTGCTGGAGGAGCCCTGCGCGCCCGCCTGATAGGCGAGAGCACAGCCAGCAGTGTAGCGAGCCTCCTCGGGAGAAGAGGAGGCAGCCGAGCCCAGTCAAGAGGAAAGCCCTGCTTGCACGGAGCTAAGTGGCCTCCAGTTACGGCAGAGCTCTAGCTCTGCTCAGAGCCCGCGATCTGGCAGAGTTTCTGGCGCGAGGCTGCTCGGCCGGGGGCTCGCCTTGCCCAGACTTGCCTTGCTTTTAGGCTCCCTCCCCAGGAAGGAGCTGTCTGAGCGAGCCTGGGAGACGCCACTGGGTGCCTTCCTTGCCTCAGCTCCAATCCTGCCTTGCCTTTGCAACTAGGTGCCAGGCGTCGTTGGGGAGGGCTTAGGGGGTGGTGCGGTTGCACACTGCCAAGGGCTTCAGCAGTGAGAGCTCTGTCAGAGGGAAGGGAAGGGCAACTGCAGGGCTCCTCCAGCGGTTTCTAGGCCGCCTAGAATCAGCGCGCACCGGAGAGCACCAGGCTCCCAGGGCCCTGGCTGGGGTTTTCAGCCCCGCACACGACGGAGGCTGATTCCTTGGGTGCCCCAGAAAGTGTATGACAGACGTAGGTTCCCTAGCACTCTCCTCCCCAGCAGAGACATGTGCAGGTGGTTGGGGCCTGATCCTGCGTGTCTGGGTTCCTGCCCACAGCCCCAACTCAGGGGAAGCAGCCCCTGAGGCAAGACCTGCTGGAAGGAGCCCTGCGCCCCCGCTGATAGGCGAGTGCACAGCCAGCAGGGAAGCGAGCCTCCTCGGGGGAAGAGGAGGCAGCCCAGCCCCGTCAAGTTGAAAGCCCTGCTTGCACGGAGCTAAGTGCGCCTCCAGTATCGGGCAGAGCTGCTAGCTCTGCTCAGAGCCCCGATCTGGCAGAGTTCCTGGCGCGAGGCTGCTCTGCGCGGGGCTAGCCTTGCCCAGACTTGCCTTGCTTTTAGGCTGCCTCTCCAGGAAGGAGCAGGCAGCAGGAGCCTGGGAGTCGCCACTGCGCGCCTTTCTTGCCTCAGCTCCAATCCTGCCTTGCCTTTGCACTTAGGTCCCAGTCCTCCCTTAAGGAGAGCTTAGGGGCTGGTGGGTTGCACACTGCCAAGGGCTCCAGCAGTGAGAATTCTGTCAGAGGGAAGGGAAGGCAACTGCAGGGCTCCTCCAGCGGTTGCTTGGCCGCCCAGATTCAGCGCCACACGGAGAGCACCAGGCTCCCAGGTCCCCTGGCTGGGGTTTTCAGCCCGCACACACGGAGGCTGATTCCTTGGGTGCCCAGAAGTGTATGACAGACGTAGGTTCCCTAGCACTCTCCTCCCCAGCAGAGACATGTGCAGGTGTTTGGGGCCTGATCCTGCGTGTCTGGGTTCCTGCCCACAGCCCAACTCAGGGAAGCAGCCCCTGAGGCAAGACCTGCTGGAGGAGCCCTGCGCCCCCGCCTGATAGGCGAGTGCACAGCCAGCAGGGAAGCGAGCCTCCTCGGGGGAAGAGAGAGGCAGCCCCCGTCAAGCTGAAATCCCTGCTTACACGAAGCTAAGTGCGACTCCAGTACGGCAGATCTCTAGCTCTGTTCAGAGGCCCGATCTGGCAGAGTTCCTGGCACCAAGATGCTCTGCCATAGGCGAGCCTTGCGCAGACTTGCCTTGCTTTAAGGCTCCCTCCCAGGAAGGAGCAGGCTGTGTGAGGCTCGGAAACGCCACTGGCGCCTTCCTGGCTTCAGCTCTACCCCTGCCTTGCCTTTGCACTTAGGTCCCAAGCGTCCTTGAGGAGGGCTTAGGGGCTGGTGGGTTGCACACTGCCAAGGGCTCCAGCAGTGAAAGCTCTGTCAGAGGGAAGCGAAGGGCAACAGCAGGGCTCCTTCAGCGGTTCCTTGGCCGCCCAGACAAAGCTCCGCACGGAGAGCACCAGGTTCCAAGGGCCCCTGGCTGGGTTTTGCATCCCCAAACTCCCAGAGGCTGACTCCGTGGGTGCCTAGAAAGTGTGTGAGAGACGTAGGTTCCCTAGCACTCTCCTCCCACAGCAGAGACATGTGCAGTGGTTGGGGCCTTATCCTGCGTGTCTGGGTTCCCGCCCACAGCCTCAACTCAGGGGAAGCAGCCCCTGAGGCAAGAGACTGCTGGAGGAGCCCTGCGCGCCGCCGCTGATAGGCGAGAGCACAGCCAGCAGTGTAGCGAGCCTCCTCGGCGAGAAGAGGAGGCAGCCGAGCCCAGTCAAGAGGAAAGCCTGCTTGCACGGAGCTAAGTGGGCCTCCAGTAAGGCAGAGCTCTAGCTCTGCTCAGAGCCCCGATCTGGCAGAGTTC
>NW_017196292.1:0-8557 GCF_001704415.2 Capra hircus
ACCTCTCGCCACTTCCTGTGGGAGCGCCTCCTCTTGAGATGCGACGGGAACGCCGGGGATTCTTTCCCGAACACGCAGGGAAAGGATCCCTCCTCTCGAGCTAGTGGCGGTAACGGGGTTACTCTGGATATTGGGCGGACTCTCGAGCTTCTTCTCGAGTGGAAACGGGTATGTCGGGGAACTTCTTGAGTTGCAGCAAGGGTGTGAAGGACCCTTTGGAAGTTCCAGACGTTAGATGTGATTAGCTTCGATACGCCTCAGCGGAAATGGGCCTCATCTCGCCTGGAGGGGAGAACCTCCTGGATTTTCTCGAGTTGGGCAGGTGCTCTCGACTTACGACGAGGACCTCAGGGACCCGCTCTGGTGGCCTCAGGAAAGGCCAGTCACCATGCAAGTTGCTCGGGGCCTCTCAGGATTCCTCTCCGTCGATGCCGGGACCTAAGATCTTGTGTGAGTCGGTGCCCGACCTGAGGATTCCTCTCCAGTGCTGACATGGATCTTGGGTACTTCTGGAGTCTCCCCAGGGAGTCAGTCCTCGTCTCGAGTGGGGGCATTCACGTGCACTTTCCTCCCGAGCTGTAGCAGCAGTGTCGCGCTTCCCTTCGGTGGTTCAAGGATCTGTGCTTTCCTCGGCTTTCCGACGAGCTTTCCACGAGTCTTTCCCGCAGGGCTGTCCACGTGCCACCGTGGTGTAAGTCGATCCTCGGCTTGAACGTCGAGGCAGTGCAGGAAAGCAGGTTTCCCTGGAATGGACTGAGACATCTGGGGACTGTGGGAGTGGTGGCACGACCCTGGAGTTCCTCTCGCCTTTCCTGTGGAGAGCGCCTCCTCTTTGAGATGCGAAAGAAACGCCGGAATTCTTTTCCCATCACGCAGGGACCGGATCCTTTCTCCTCGAGCAAGAGTAGGAAACCGGCTCCTCTGGATGTGGGCAGAACTCTCGTGCTTCCTCTCGAGTGGAGACGGGTATGTCGGGGAACTTCTTGAGTTGCAGCAAGGGTGTGAAGGACCCTTTGGAATGTTCCAGAGGTTAGGTGTGATTAGCCTCGAGACGCCTCAGCAGAAATGGGTCTCATGTCGACTGGAGGGGAGAACCTCCTGGATTTTCTCGATTTGCGGCAGGTGCTCTCGACTTACGACGGGGACCTCAGGGACCCGCTCTTGTGGCCACAGGAAAGGCCAGTCCCCATGCGAGTTGCTCGGGGGCCTCTCGGGATTCCTCTAGAGACGATGCCGGGGCCTAAGACCTTTTGTGGAGTCGGTGTCGGAAACGGAAATTCCTCTCCAGTGCTGAAATGATCTTGGGGTACTTCTGGAGTCTCCCCAGGGAGTCAGTCCTCGTCTCAGAGGGGCATGCACGTGTGCTTTCCTCCCACTCTAGCAGCAGTGTCACACTTGCCTTCACGTGAATCAAGGGATCAGGGGCTTTCCCTCGAGGCTTCCCACGAGGCTTTCCCACGAGGCTTTCCCACAGGGCTGTCCTACGTGCCTCCGTGGTGTGAGTCGATCCTCGGCTTGAAAGTCGAGGCAGTGCAGGGAAAACAGGTTTCCCTGTAATGGATTGAGTCATATGGGGGACTCTGGGAATGGTGGAACGACCCTGGAGTTCCTCTCGCCTTTCCTGTGGAGAGCGCCTCCTCTTGAGATGCGACGGGAACGCCAGGAATTCTTTCCCGACCACGCAGGGAAAGGATCCCTCCTCTCGAGCTAGGAGGCGGAAACGGGGCTCCTCTGGATGTGGGCGGGACTCTCCTGCTTCCTCTCGAGTGGAGACCGGTATGTCGGGGAACTTCTTTAGTTCCAGAAAGTGTGTGAAGGACCCTTGGAAAGTTCCAGAGGTTAGGTGTGATTAGCCTCGATAGGTCTCAGCGGAAACGGGCCTCATCTCGCCTGGAGGGAGAACCTCCTGGATTTTCTCGAGTTTCAGCAGGTGCTCTCGACTTTCGACGGGGACTTCAGGGACCCGCTCTGGTGGCCTCAGGAAAGGCCAGTCCCCATGCGAGTTGCTAGGGGCCTCTCGGGATTCCTCTCCCTTCGATGCCGGGGCCTAAGACCTTGTGTGCAGTCGGTGCCAGAACCTGAGGATTCCTCTGCAGTGATGACATGGATCTTGGGGTACTTCTGGTGTCTCCCCAGGGGAGTCAGTCCTCGTCTCGAGTGGAGGCATGCACGTGCCCTTTCCACCCGAGCTGTAGCAGCAGTATCACGCTTCCCGTAGCGTGGATCAAGGGATCTGTGTCTTTCCATCTAGGCTTTCCCACGAAGCTTTCCCAAGAGGCTTTCCCACAGTGGCTGTCCCACGTGCCACCTTGGTGTGAGTCGATCCTCGGCTTGAAAGTCGAGGCAGTGCTGGGAAACAGATTTCCCTTTAATGGACTGAGACATCAGTGGAACTCTGGCAATGGTGGCACGACCCTGGAGTTCCTCTCCCATTTCCTGTGGAGAGCGCCTCGTCTTGGGATGCGACGGGAATAACGGAAATTCTTTTCCGAACTCGCAGGGACAGGATCCCTCCTCTCGAGCTATGAGGCGCAAACGGGGCACCTCTGGATATGGCGGGACTCTAGTGCTTCCTCTCGAGTGGAGACGGGTATGTCGGGGAAATTCTTGAGGTGCAGCAAGGGTGTGAAGGACCCTTTGGAATTTCCAGTTGATAGGTGTGATTTGCCTCGAGATGCCTGAGCGGAAATGGGCCTCACCTCGCCTGGAGGGGAAAACCTCCTGGATTTTCTGGAGTTGCGGCATGTGCTCTCGAATTACGACGGGGACCTCAGGGACACGCTCTGTGGCCTCAGGAAAGGCTAGTCCCCTTGCGAGTTGCTCCGGGGCCTCTCGGGATTCCTCTCCCGTCGTTGCCGGGCCTAATACCTTGTGCGGAGTTGGTGCCGGTACCTGAGGATTCCTCTCCAGTGATGACATGGATCTTGGGTACTTCAGGAGTCTCCCCAAGGGAGTCAGTCCTCGTCTCGAGTGGGGCATGCACGTGTGCTTTCCTCCCGAGCTGTAGCAGCAGTGTTACACTTCCTTTCCTGTGGATCAAGGGATCAGGGGCTTTCCCTCGAGGCTTTCCCACGAGGCTTTCCCACGTGGCTTTCCCACAGGGCTGTCCCACGTGCCACCGTGGTGTGCTTCGATCCTCGGCTTTAAAGTCCAGGCATTGCAGGGAAAACAGGTTTCCCTGGAATGTACTGAGACATCTGGGGGACTCTCAGATTGGTGGCACACCCTGGAGTTCCTCTCGCCTCTCCTGTGGAGAGGGCCTCCTCTTGAGATGCGACGGGAATGCCGGGAATTCTTTCCCGAGAACACAGGGAAAGGATCTCTCCTCTCGAGCTAGGAGGCGGAAACGAGGCTCCTCTAGATGGGGGGCGGAATCTCGTGCTTCCTCTCGAGTGGAGACGGGTATGTCAGGGAACTTCTTGAGTTGCAGCAAGGGTGTGAAGGACCCTTTGGAAGTTCCATAGGTTAGGTGTGATTAGCCTCGATACGCCTCTGGGAAATGGGCCTCATCTCGCCTGGAGGGGAGTACCTCCTGAATTTTCTCGAGTTGTGGCATGCGCTCTCGACTTACGACGGGGACCTCAGGGACCCGCTCTGGTGGCCTCAGGAAAGGCCAGTCCACATGCGAGTTGCTTTGGGCCTCTCGGGATTCCTCTCTCGTCGATGCCAGGGCCTAAGATCTTGTATGGAGTCGGTGCCGGAACCTGAGCATTCCTCTCCAGTGCAGACATGGATCCTGGGGTACTTCTGCAGTCTCCCCAGGGGAGTCAGTCCTCGTCTCGAGCGGGGCATGCACGTGCGCTTTCCTCCTGAGCTGAAGCAGCAGTGTCACGCTTCCCTATGCTTGGATCAAGGGATCTGTGCCTTTCCCTCGAGGCTTTCCCACGAGGCTTCCCACGAGGCTTTCCCACGAGGCTTTCCCATGAGGCTTTCCCACAGGGCTGTCCCACGTGCCACCGTGGTGTGAGTCGATCCTCGGCTTGAAAGTCGAGGCAGTGAAGGGAAAACAGGTTTCCCTGGAATGGACTGAGACATCCAGGGGACTCTGGGAATGGTGGCACGACCCTGGAGTTCCTCTCACCTTTCCCGGTGGAGCGCGACTCCTCTTGAGATGTGACGGGAACACCGGGAATTCAATCCCGACCACGCAGGGAAAGGATCCCTCCTCTCGAGCTAGAAGGCGGAAACGGGGCTCCTCTGGATGTAGGCGGGACTCTCGTGCTTCCTCTCGAGTGGAGACGGGTATGTCGGGGAACTTCTTGAGTTGCAGTAAGGGTGTGAAGGACCCTTTGGAAGTTCCAGAGGTAAGGTGTGATTAGCCTCGAGATACCTCAGCGGAAATGGGACTCAGCTCACCTGGAGGGAGAACCTCCTGGTTTTTCTCGAGTTGCGGCAAGTGCTCTCGACTTACGACGGGCACCTCAGGGACCCGCTGTGGTGGCCTCAGGAAAGGCCAGTCCCCATGCGAGTTGCTCTGGGGCCTCTTGGGATTCCTCTCACGTCGATGCACGGGCCTAAGACCTTGTGTGGAGTCGGTGCCGGAACCTGAGGATTCCTCTCCAGTGCAGACATGGATTCTGGGGTACTTCTGGAGTCTCCCCAGGGGAGTCAGTCCTCGTCTCGAGCGCGGGAATGCACGTGCGCTTTCCTCCCGAGCTGTAGCAGCAGTGTCACCCTTCCCTTCGCGTGGTTCAAGAGATCTGTGGCTTTCCCTTGAGGCTTTCCCAGGCTTTCCCACGAGGCTTTCTCACAGGGCTGTACCACGATGCCACCGTGGTGTGAGTCGATCCTCGGCTTGAAAGTCAAGGCAGTGCAGGGAAAACAGGTTTCCCTGGAATGGACTGAGACACCTGGGGGACTCTGGGAATGGTGGCACGACCCTGGTGTTCCTCTCGCCTTTCCTGTGGAGAGCGTCTCCTCTTGTGATGCGCCGGGAACGCCGGGAATTCTTCCCCGAACACGCCTAGAAAGGATCCCTCCTCTCGAGCTAGGAGGCAGAAACGGGGCTCCTATGGATGTGGCGGGACTCTCGTGCTTCCTCTCGAGTGGAGACGGGTAAGTCGGGGAACTTCTTGAGTTGCAGCAAGATTGTGAAGGACCCTTTGGAATTTCCAGAGGTTAGGTGTGATTCGCCTCGAGACGCCTCAGCGGAAATGGGCCTCATCTCGCCTGGAGGGACGAACCTCCTGGATTTTCTCGAGTTGCGGCAGGTGCTCTCGACTTCAGACGGGGACCTCAGGGACCCGCTCTCGAGGCCTCAGGAAAGGCCAGTCCTATGCCAGTTGCTCGCGAGCCTCTCGGGATTCCTCTCCCGTCGATGCTGGTGCCTAAGACCTTGTGGGGAGTCGGTGCCCGCACCTGAGGATTCCTCGCCAGTGCTGACACGGATCTTGGGGTACTTCTGGATTCTCCCCTGGGGAGTCAGTCCTCGTCTCGAGTGGGGCAGGAACGTGCGATTTCCTCCCGAGCTGTAGCAGCAGTGTCACGCTTCCCTTCGGTGGATCAAGGGATCTGTGGCTTTCCCTCGAGGCTTTCCCATGAGGCTTTCCCCAGGGCTGCCCCACGTGCCACTGTGGTGTGAGTCGATCCTCGGCTTGAAATTCGAGGCAGTGCAGGGAAACCAGGTTCCCTGGAATGGACTGAGACATCTCTGGGGACTCTGGCAATGGTGGCACGAACCTGGAGTTCCTCTCGCTTTTCCCCTGGAGAGCGCCACCTCTTGAGATGCGACGGGAACGCCACGAATTCTTTCCCCACCACGCAGGGAAAGGATCAAACCTCTCCAGCTAGGAGGCGGAAATGTGGCCTCTCTTGATGTGGGCGCGACTTTCCTGCTTCCTCTCGAGTGGAGACGGGCATGTCGGGGAACTTCTTGAGTTGCAGTAAGGGTGTGAAGGACCTTTGGAAGTTCCAGAGGTTAGGTGTGAATAGCCTCGAGAAGCCTCTGCGGAAATGGGCCGCATCTCGCCTGGAGGGGAGAACCTCCTGGATTTTCTCGAGTTGCGGCAGGTGCTCTCGACTTACGATGGGGACCTCAGGGACGCGCTCTGGTGGCCTCAGGAAAAGCCAGTCCCCATTCGAGTTGCTCGGGGCCTCTCGGGATTCGTCTCCATCGATGTCAGGGCCTCAGACCTTGTGTGGAGTCGGTGCCGGTACCTGAGGATTCCTCTCCAGTGCTGACATGGATCTTGGGGTACTTCTGGAGTCTCCCCAGGGGAGTCAGTCCTCGTCTCAAGTGGGGGCATGCACGTGCGCTTTCCTCCTGAGCTGAAGCAGCAGTGTCACGCTTCCCTATGCTTGGATCAAGGGAACTGTGGCTTTCCCTGGAGGCTTTCACACGAGGCTTTTCCACGAGGCTTTCCCACAGGGCTGTCCCTCGTGCCACCGTGGTGTGAGTTGATCCTCGGCTTGAAAGTCAAAACAGTGCAGGAAAACAGGTTTCCCTGGAATGAACTGAGACATCTGGGGGACTCTGCGAATGGTGCACGACCCTGGAGTTCCTCTCGCCTTTCCTGTGGAGAGTGCCTTCTCTTGAGAAGCGACGGGAATGCCGGGAATTCTTTCCCGAGCACGCAGGGAAAGGATCTCTCTTCTCGAGCTAGGAGGTGGAAACGGGGCTCTTCTGGATATGGTCTGGACTCTCGTGCTTCCTCTCGAGTGGAGACGGGTATGTCGGGGAACTTCTTGAGATGCAGCAAGGGTGTGGAGGACCCTTCGGAAGTTCCAGTGTACAGGTGTGATTAGCCTCAGGACGCCTCAGCGGAAATGGGCCTGATCTCGCCTGAGGGTAGAACCTCCTGGAGTTGATCGAGTTGTGGCAGGTGCTCTCGACTTATGACCGGGACCACAGGGACCCGCTCTGGTGGCTTCAGGAAAGGCCATTTCCTTGCGAGTTTCACGGGGGCCTGTCAGGATTCCTCTCCCGTCGATGCCGGGCCTAAGACGTTGTGTGGAGTCAGTGCCGGAACCTGAGGATTCCTCTCCAGTGCTGACATGGACCTTGGGTAATTCTGGAGTCTCCCCAGGGGAGTCAGTCCTCGACTCGAGTGGGGCATGCACGTGCGCTTTCCTCCCGAACTGTAGCAGCAGGGTCATACTTCCCTTCGCGTGGATCAAGGGATCAGGGGCTTTCCGACGAGGCTTTCACACAGGGCTTTCCCACGTGCCACCGTGGTTTGAGTCGATCCTCGGCTTGAAAGTCGAGGCAGTGCAGGGAAAACAGTTTTCCCTGGAATGGACTGAGACATCTGTTGTCTCTGGGAATGGTGGCACGACCCTGGAGTTCCTCTCACCTTTCCTGTGGAGAGCGCCTCCTCTTGAGATGCGACGGGAACGCCGGGAATTCTTTCAGGACCACGCAGCAGGAAAGAATCCCTCATCTCAGGCTAGGAGCGGAAACGGGGCTCCTCTGGATGTGGCCGGGACTCTCGTGCTTCCTCTCAAGTGGAGACGGGTATGTCAGGGAACTTCTTGAGTTGCAGCAAGGGTGTGAAGAACCCTTTGGAAGTTCCAGAGGTTAGGTGTGATTAGCCTCGAGGGGCCTCTGCGGAAATGGGCCTCATCTCGCTTGGAGGGGAGAACCTCCTGGATTTTGTCGAGTTGCGGCAGGTGCTCTCGACTTACGACGGGGACTTCAGGGACCCGCTCTGGTGGCCTCAGGAAAGGCAAGTCCCCGTGCAAGTTGCTCGGGGCCTCTCGGGATTCCTCTCCCGTCGATGCTGGGGCCTAAGGCCTTGTGTGGAGTCAGTGCCGGAACCTGAGAATTCCTCTCCAGTGCTGACATGGATCTTGGGGTATTTCTCGAGTCTCCCCAGGGGAGTCAGTCCTCGTCTCGAGTGGGGCATGCACATGCGCTTTCCCCGAGCTGTAGCAGCAGTGTCGTGCTTCCCTTCGCGTGGATCAAGGGATCTGTGGCTTTTCCTCGAGGCTTTCACACGAGGCTTTCCCTCGAGGCTTTCCCACGAGGCTTTCCCACGAGGCTTTCCCACAGGGCTGTCCCACGTGCCACCGTGGTGTGAGTCGATACTCGGCTTGAAAGTCGAGGCAGTACAGGGGTAAACAGGTTTCCCTGGAATGGACTGAGGCATCTGGGGGACTCTGGGAATGGTAGCACGACCCTGGAGTTCCTCTCGCCTTTCCTGTGGAGAGCGCCTCCTCTTGAGATGCGACGGAAATGCCGGGAATTCTTTCCCGACCACGCAGGGAAAGGATACCTCCTCTCGAGGTAGGAGGCGGAAACGGCTCCTCTGGATGTGGGCGGACTCTCGTGCTTCGTCTCAAGTGGAGACGGGTATGTCGGGGAACTTCTTGAGTTGCAGCAATGGTGTGTGAATTTCCATTTGGAAGTTCCAGATATTAGAAGTGATTAGACTCCAGACGCTCAGCGGAAATGGGCCTCATCTCGCCTGGATGGGAGAACCTCCTGGATTTCTCGAGTTGTGGCAGGTGCTCTCGACTTACGATGGGGACCTCAGGGACCCGTTCTGGTGGCCTCAGGAAAGGCCAGTCCCCATGTGAGTAGCTTGGGGGCCTCTCGGCGATTCCTCTCCCGTTGATG
>NW_017196293.1:0-8557 GCF_001704415.2 Capra hircus
GACCTCGTGCTTCCTCTCGTGTGGAGACGGGTATGTCGGGGAACTTCTTGAGTTGCAGCAAGGACCCTTTTTAATTTCCAGAGGTTAGGTGTGATGAGCCTCCAGACACCTCAGAGGAAATGGGCCTCATCCCGCCTGGAGGGGAGAACCTCCTGGATTTTACCCAGTTGCGGCAGGTGCTCTCGAGTTACGACGGGTCCTCAGGGACCCGCTCTGGTGGCCTCAGGAAAGGCCAGTCCCCATGCGAGTTACCAGGGGGCCTTTAGGGATTCCTCTCCCATCGATGCCGGTGCCTAAGACCTTGTGTGGAGTCGGGGCCAGACCCTGAGGATGCCTCTCCAGTGCTGACATGAATCTTTCCGTACTTCTGGAGTCTCACCAGGGGAGTCAGTCCTCATCTCGTGTGGGGGCATGCACCTGCCATTTCCTCACGACCTGCAGCAGCAGTGTCACGCTTGCCGACGTGTGGATCAAGGGATCTGTCGCTTTCCATTGAGGCTTTCCCACGAGGCTTTCCAACAGGGCTGTCCCACGTGCCACGGTGGTGTGAGTCGATCCTCGGCGTGAACGTCGAGGCAGTGCAGGGAAAACAGTTTCTTCTGGAATGGACTTAGACATCTGGGGGACTCTTGGAATGCTGGCAAGGCCCTGGAGTTCCTCTCGTCTTTCCTGTGGAGAGCGCCTCCTCTTGAGATGCGACGGAAGGGCGGAATTCTTTTCCGACGACGAAGGAAAGGATCCCTCTTCTCGAGCTACGAGGCGGAAACGGGGCTCCGCTGGATATGGGCGGGAACCTCGTCCTTCCTCTCGAGTGGATATGGGTATGTCGGAGAACTTCTTGACTTGCAGCAAGGGTGTGAAGGACCCTTTGGAAGTTCAGAGGTTAGGTGTGATTAGCTCGAGACGCCTCAGCGGAAATGGGCCTCATCTCGCCTGGAGGGGAGAACCTCCTGGATTTTCTCGAGTTTGCAGGTGCTCTCGAGTTACGACGGAGACCTCAGGACCCGCTCTGGTGACCTCAGGAAAGGCCAGTCCCCATGCGAGGTGCTAGGGGCCTCTCAGGATTCCTCTCCGGTCGATGCCGGGCCTAAGACCTTGTGTGGAGTCGGGACCGGAACCTGAGGATTCCTCTCCAGTGCTGACATGGATCTTGGCGTACTTCTGGAGTTCCCAAGCTTGCGTCAGTCCTCGGCTCGAGTGGGGTCATGCACGTGCGCTTTCTCCCGAGCGGTAGCAGTGTCACGCTTCCCTTCTCGTGGATCAAGGAATCTGTGGCTTTCCCTGGAGTCTTTCCCATGAGGCTTTCCCACAAGGCTATTCCACTTGCCACCATGGTGTGAGTCGATCCTCGGCGTGAAAGTCGAACCAGTGCAGGGAAAACAGGAACCTCCTTCCCCACAGTAGGGGATACACTGTCCCCTTGGGCGGGTATCTCCAGGGCACTCGCGCTGGGGGGTTGCCCGCGGAGGTGCGGGCCTCAGGCTCCACGTGAGAAAAGCCCCAAATGGCATTAGCTGCCAGTCCAGACGCTGGCCCCTCAGGTCTCTGGCCGGAGCCTTGGGCTCCAGGCAACTCAAAGCCCTCGGGGGTGGCACTCTGGGACTGCTGTAGGGAAAGGATGCCAAGAGCCCACGGAGGAGTTGGGGGGGGCATGGGGAAACGGAGGCGAGGACAGCGAGGGATCTAGGTGGAGGCGCTGGAGAGAGCGTCTGGTGTCCCGAATGCCTCGGAGGAGCCAGCGGGGGACAGTCGAGGACCAGGGACCTGTGGAATGTGAAAAGGCGGGAAATCTCAGAGCAAGGCAGGCTGGGAAAGGGGCGTTGGTGGCCAATTCAAAGGGACCTAGGGGCGTTTCCTGGGCGGTGAGTTCCCTTGGCACTGCTGAGGGCCCCTGATTGATCCACTCGGGTTGAACCCACCCCCCGCTGCGAGGGAGGGCCACAAACCAAAGCCCCGAACTGCCCGCCCACCCCAACGGGGATCTTGGCGGTCCAGGGCACAGCCGTGCCGGGAAAAGCCCACTCGCTCCACGGGACTCCGTCCAGGGTCTCTGCTTGGAAAGAGGCCAGGGGCGGCCCCCTCCATCTACCCACCCAAACCCTATTGACGTCAATGGTGGCGGAGACGCCTCCCGTTCTCCAGAGTCCTGAGCTGCTGGGTCCCCGCCCACTCGGCCAGCAGTCTGCAGCGTGCCGTGTGCCTCTCCCACCATGGCTTCGTCCGGCTCCTCCAGCACCTCAAGCGGTACGTTTGCCCTCGGTCCCTGTGGTCGGATCACATCTCAGGGGATTTGCGGGTGGCCTGGGCAAGGGCTCTCGGCCAATGTGTTGACCCCCTCCCACCCGAGAACGGCTGGGACCATCGGCCAGGCCCGGGTTCCGAGGCGTCAGGTGTGCCCAAATTCGGAGGGCGTGGCATCGTTCGTTCATCTTGCTCCTTTGGCACACACATGGCTTCTCGTTCTCTTTTCTGGGAAGACAGTGTTGTTTCAGGGGGCGTGCTGCGGGGGGCGGGGCCGGGTTGGGGGGTGGTGGAGCGGGTGCTTTGCTGGGATGAGGCCCTTTATCCTCACATCTTCATGTGGGAATGGGAGTCGGGGAGCTCTGTGGCCTTGCTGCCTTCAGTGGCTTCCTCTGCACAGGGGCCTAGTGGCTTCTGCCTTTTGTCAGGCGTTACGGGGTTTGGGCGTCGCTTTGGTGGCCTTGGCCTTGCCTTGGCCTGGGCCTTGGCCTTGCCCTTGGCGTTGCTGTTGCCCTTGCCTTGGTCTTGGGCTTGGCCTTGCCCTGCCCTTGAACTTGAACTTGACCCTTGACCTTGACCTTGAACTTGAACCTTGAACTTGGCTTGACCTTGACTTGAACTTGAACTTTGACTTGAACTTGGACCTTGCTTGAAACTTGAACTTTTGACTTGAACTTGAACTTGACTTGAACTTGGACTTTTGAACTTGACTTGAACTTGAACTTGAACTTGACCTTGAACTTGACTTGAACTTGAACTTGAACTTGAACTTGACCTTGACTTTGACTTGAACTTGAAACTTGAACTTGAACTTGACTTGAACTTGAACTTGAACTTCTTGAACTTGACTTGACTTGAACTTGAACTTGAACTTGAACTTTTGAACTTGAACTTGACCTTGACTTGAACTTGACTTGAACTTGAACTTGAAACTTCAACTTGAACTTGACTTGAACTTGAACTTGAACTTGACCTTGACCTTGAACTTGAACTTCACTTGAACTTGACCTTGACCTTGACCTTGAACTTGACTGAACTTGACCTTGGCCTTGAACTTGAAGTTGACCTTGAACTTGAACTTAAACTTCACCTTGATCTTGAGCTTGAACTTGAACTTGAACTTGACCTTGACCTTGACTTGAACTTGACCTTGACCTTGACCAACAAGCGGAGACCTCGAATTTGCTCAGAGCACCGGAGGTCCAGAAGCAGGGCCCTGTATCTCCCCTTCCCTTTGTGATCATTGCAAAGACATTCCTAGCTGATAGCGGGAGTGCCCCTGAAGAACGCAAGCAGTGGGAGTGTGTTTGACACGACTGTGTGCCTTCCTGGCCTCAGCTCCACAAGGGCCTTTCCTCTCGAAGTAGGCCCCATGTCCCTTGGGAGGGTGTCATGCCTCTTTTCTCCTCACTGCCAAAGGTGGAGCCAAGCTCGCTCTGTCAGAGGTACAAAAACAGCAATTGAATGGATTTTCAAGCTCTTGCTAGGCTGCACCTTTCAGGCGCCCACTTTACTGAAACAGGTGCTCTGTGGCCCCTGGTTGGGTATGCAGGTTCACAAACAGGCGTGAGATCCTGTCCAAGCCAAGAATTTTCCTGAAAGACCTAGGCTCACTAGAGCTCTCCTCCAGAGCAAAGGGATAGAGGAGATGTATGGAGGAGTCTTTGCCTTTCCCTGAGTGTGGGGCTAGTCCTACGGCCCCAAGCTCAGGGATAATGCCTCTAAGAAAGGAATGCAAGAAGCGCTATTCTTGGAGTTGGGACAGGGAGTTCGCAGCATGTGGGGAAAGAAAGACTTCTTCGGGGAAGAAGAGGCAACCACCGGGGTGTGTTTGCAAGCCTCTATTTGGAAGGAACAGGTTTGCTTATACAACTCAAGACCTCCAGATCTGCTCAGAGGACTGAAGTTCCAGAGACAGGGCCATGTATCTCCCCTTCCCTTTGAGATCCTTGCAAAGACATTCTAGCAGATCGTGGGAGTGCCCATGAAGAAGCAAGCAGCGGGATGTGCTTGACATCACTGCTGCCCTACCTGGGCTCAGCTCCTCAAGGGCCTTTCTCTCCTGGTAGGCCCTATGTCCCCTTTGGGAGAGGGTGGTGCCTCTTCCCTCCACACTGCCAAAGGGTGGAGGTGGAGCAAACTCGTTCTCTCCGAGGTAAAAAAAAAAAAGACAAATTGGATGGATTTTTAAGCTCTGCTATGCTGCACCCCTCCAGGACCCACTCGAGCAAAACAGGTGCCTGTGGCCCTAGGTCGGGTATGCAGGTTCACACACCGGTGGATCCCGTCAAAGCCAAGAATTTCCTGACAGACCTAGGCTCACTAGAGCTCTCCTCCAGAGGAAAGGGGACAGAAAAGACGTGGTGTGGGAGGTGGCTCTGCCTTTCCAGGTCCCAATCTCAGGGATAACTGCCCCTAAGAAAGGAACTGCTGCTGCTGCTGCTGCTAAGTTGCTTCAGTCGTGTTCGACTCTGTGCGACGCCATAGACGTAGCCCACTAGGCTCCCCCGTCCCTGGGATTCTCCAGGCAAGACAGTAAGTGGGTTGCCATTGCCTTCTCCAATGCATGAAAGTGAAAATGAAAGTGCAGTCGCTCAGTCGTGTCCGACCCTCAGCGACCCCACGGACTGCAGCCTACCAGGCTTCTCCGTCCATAGGATTTTCTGAAAGGAACTGCAAGAAGCGCTTTTCCAGGAGGCTGGGAAAGGGTGTTCGCAGGATGTGGGGAAAGAGAGCCTCCTTCGGGAAGAATAGGGGCCACTTGTTTTGTGTTGCAAACCTCTATTTGGAAGGAACAGGTTAGCTTATACAAAGGGAGACCTCCAGATCTGCTCAGAGGACCAAAGTTGCAGAGGCAGGTCGGTGTATTTTCCCTTCACTTTGCGATCCTTGCAAAGACATTCCTTGCTGATAGATGATTCAGCAAGGGCCTTTGAGACTGTTGTTTTCTTTCCTAGGTTCAAAGATTCCTTCAGTTCCTAATATAGATATCCTAGAAATTATCTGACATCCGTGAAAATCTGATATGTCCTGGTCAAATGCTGTCAGTTATAATTCCAGTTATCATATTAAAGCATTTCAAGTCGCAGCAGTGACCAGATTACATTGTCAATTTCTATTTAATCAGGTTTTAACCATGTCCTCTATGGTTTCACACTGATGCCTTTGCAGAAATACTGCTACTTCAAGATATATGGAATATACTTTTTTTAAGCTTACCGATAATTTGTTTGTTTGTTTGTTGTCTTCTGGTAAGCTGGTACCAGATGGAATTTAGTCTCCTCTCTAGGTTAAGAGAACAAAGTTTTCTTAGAATGCAATTTTTGATAACAGACTATGGTTTCTTTACCTTTCATTGATTTATAATTGTTTTCATCATCTGTTTTTTTACTTCGGTAAAGTAAATAAGCCTTATTTAAGATTTTGGTACATGTAGGATGGACTAAGCTTTCCCCACTCTTGCAAGTTCCCTTAACCCTTCAGATTCTTCTCGTGGGACCAAGATCTCACTTTCCTCCAGAGGGACAATCCAAGCTTTTTATTAGTTGATCTGCCCCTGACATCAGAGTCCATTTGAGCACGAGTTGGCCTATAATTTAGGCATGAAACTATGACTACATAAAGAAAAGGTGACTTTATGATTCAGGGATGGCCATGATATGCCTTGCACTTCAGAGAAAATGGGTTAAAATGATTTTTTTTTTTCTTCAAAACTGCACAGCCAGTTCTTTCAGCATATGCAATTGAAAACATCTAGTCATTAGGTCAGTTTTCATTCCAATCCCAAAGAAAGGCAATGACAAAGAATATTCAAGCTGCTGCACAATTGCACTCATCTCACACACTAGTAAAGTAATGCTCAAAATTCTCCAAGTTCACATGAACTGTGAACTTCCAAATGTTCAAGAGGGATTTTAAAACATGCAGAGAAACCAGAGATCAAACTGCCAACATCCACTGGATCATTGAAAAAGCAAGAGAGTTCCAGAAAAAAAGACATCTATTTCTGCTTTATTGACTATGCCAAAGCCTTTGACTGTGTGGATCACAATAAACTGGGAAAAATTCTGAAAGAGATGGGAATACCAGACCACCTGACCTGTCTCTTGAGAAACCTGTATGCAGGTCAGGAAGAAACAGTTCGAACTGGACATGGAACAACAGACTGGTTCTAAATAGGAAAAGGAATATGTCAAGGCAGTGTATTGTCACCCTGCTTATTTAACTTATATGCAGAGTACATCATGAGAAACACTGGGCTGGAGGAAGCACACGCTGGAATCCAGATTGCTGGGAGAAATATCAAGAATCTCAGATATGCAGATGACACCACCCTTATGGCAGAAAGTGAAGAAGAACTAAAGAGTCTCCTGATGAAAGTGAAAGAGGAGAGTGAAAAAGTTAGCTTAAAGCTCAGCATTCAGAAAACTAAAATCATTGCATCCAGTCTCATCACTTCATGGCAAATAGATGGGAAAACATTGGAAACAGCAGCAGACTATTTTTGGGGGGCTTGGAAATCACTGCAGGTGATGCTGCCTCCATGAACTTAAAATATTTATGACTTGGAAGAAAAGTGATGACCAAACTAGACAGCATATTAAAAAGCCGAGACGTTGCTTTGCCAACAAAGATCCATCCAGTCAAGGCTATGGTTTTTCCATATGTCATGGATGGATATGAAAGATGTACTATAAAGAAAGTGACAGCTGAAAATTGGATGCTTTTGAACTGTGGTGTTGGAGAAGATGCTTGTAGGTCGCTTAGACTACAAGGAGACGCAACCACTCCATCCTAAAGGAAATCAGGTCTGAATATACATTGGAAGGACTAATACTGAACCTGAAACTCCAATACTTTGGCCACTTGATGTGAAGAGCTGACTCACTTGGAAGTTGCTTTGATTTGCCTGTGAGTGTGGGAGCCCTCCCTGGGCAAAGGGCCTCAGGGTCATTGCACTGAATCACGACCTCCAAGCAAGCGCATTCCAGCTGTGTGACATTCAGGAAGCAGGAGACTGGGAAAACTATCTTCCTTAGAGGAAGGAAAGTCATCCACAGAGAGTGTGTTTTCAGGCCTCTCTTTGCAGCAAGTGTTTTGCTTCTCAGACATCAGAGCTGCAGGCTTGCTCTGAGGGCCTCAATTGCAGAGTCAGGGCTGTGTGTCTCACTGCACTTTCCAAGCATTGCAGACACATTCCTAGGTTGGAGCAGTGCTTCCCATGAGAAAGAAGCCTCGGGAGTGTGTCTGAGCGGGCTGAGTGCCATGCTAGGGTCACCTAGTCGAGGGGCACCTTGCACATCCAATGGGCCCCAGGCGAGTAGCTATGGACCGGCCCTTCGGTTGAGACATCCCAAAGCAGGGAACAAAGCTAGCTCTGTCAGAAGGAGGAAAACAGCAATGGGATGGATTTTCAAGCAGTTGCTAAGTCACACCACGTTAGGGCTCCCCGGGAAAGAAATGCGAATTTTGGCCTCTAGGCCCAGTATCCAGATGTGTGCACAGGATATTTTCCCCACAGGATTCAAGAATGTTCCAGACAGACCTAAGCTCACTAGCTCTCTCCTGCAGAGAAATGAAATATTGTGCTGAACCACGAAAAGATGCTGGGATTCTTGGCTTATGGAGGAGAAGCAATCCCAAGACGAGGCTTGATTGCTCAGAGCTTTTGTGCAATAGAGTTTTATTAAAGGAGAAAGGAGATAGAGAAAGCTTCTGACAGAGACATCACAAGGGGCAGAAAGCGTACCCCCTTGCTAGTGTTAGTAATGGAGTTATATACTCTCCAATAAGTTATGACAACGAACAAAAGAATGTCTGGAGGTTGTAAAGACTCACTAGACCTACTCCCATAATTGACATTTTAAGATAACAGGATTAGCCAGAGGTTTTTCCAGAGACCGTCCTCAAGAAGGATGCATGATTGTTATATAATCCTAAGGAATGTAGAGGGAAAAACAGTTTGTCCTTCCTTCCTCCTTGAGAATTCTAGACCCCTCTCTCCTTGGGGACCCTTGAACTTCTTAGAAACCTGCCTTGGCAATGACTCTCTCAGAAAACATGAATTGAACAGCCGTTTGGAGCCCTTTGACTTTCCCTGGAGGGAGGGAGCCCTCCCTGAGCACAGGGCCTCAGGGGCCATGGCCAATGAAAAAGAATCTCCCAGCAAGTGCTTTTTCAGCCCTGTGTGACTCTCAGCCCACAGGAGGCTGAGAAAACTCTCTTCCTTGGAGGAAGAAAGGCAGCCAAAGAGTGTGTTTTCAGGCCTGTATCTCTGCAGCAAGTGTTTGGCTTGTTAGACAGAAGACCTGCAGGC
>NW_017196294.1:0-8556 GCF_001704415.2 Capra hircus
ACTTATTGCTTAGTGTTGAAATCTTTTAAATATGGGGAATAGCACTAAACTTTTAAGAGAACTTTAACTTTGTTGCATTTGAGTTTAACATATTGAATTTATAAGAATTATTTAAGCCCCTGGGAAAGTTTACTAGTCAATTTTTAGAGATAAGTGAAATATATTAAATATATAAATGTAATGCAAAATTTCTAAATGTGTTTAATTGGCAAATCCATTAAATAACCAAAACAGAGCTTGTCTAACTCAAGGAAACTATGAGCCATGCCATGTAGGGCCACCCAAGACAGACGGTCGTGGTGGAGAGTTCTGACAAAACATGGTCCACTGGAGAAGGGAATGGCAAACCACTTCAGTATTCTTGCCTTGAGAACCCCATGAACAGCATGAAAAGGCAAAAAGATAGGACACTGAAAGATGAACTCCCAGGTTGGTAGGTGCCCAATATGCTACTGGAGAAGAGAGGAAAAACAACCAGAAAGAATGAGGAGATGAAGCCAAAGCAAAAACAACACCCAGGTATGAATGTGACTGGTGATGGAAATAAAGTCTGACGCTATGGAGAACAATATTGCATAGGAACCTGGAATGTTAGGTCCACGAATTAAGGGAAATTGGAAGTGGTCAAACAGGAGACGGCAAGGGTGAATATCGACATCTTAGGAATCAGTGAACTAAAATGGACCGGAATGGGGGGTTTACAACTCAGATGACCATTATATCTACTACTGTGGGCAAGAATCCCTTAGAAGAAATAAAGTAGCCATCATAGCCAATAAAAGAGTCTGAAATGCAGTACTTGGGAAGATGTACAAGACCTTTTAGAAAAACACCCAAAAAGATGTCCTTTTCATTATAGGGACCTGGAATGCAAAAGTAGGAAGTCAAGAGACTCCTGGAGTAACAGGCAAATATAATTTTGGAGTACAAAATGAAGCAGGGCAAAGGCTAACAGAGTTTTGCAAAGAACGCACTGGTCATAGCAAACACCCTCTCCAACAACACAAGAGAAGACTCTACACATGGACATCACCAGATGGTTGACACCAAAATCAGATAGATTATATTCTTTGCAGCCAAAGAAGCTTTTAAGTCAGCAAAAACAAGACCAGGAGCTGACTGTGGCTCATATCATGAACTCCTTATTGCAAAATTCAGACTTAAATTGAAGAAAGTAGGGAAAACCTCTAGACCATTCAGGTATGACTAAATCAAATCCCTTATGATTATACAGTGGAAGTGACAATTAGATTCAAGGGATTACATCTGATAAAGAGTGCCTGAAGAACTATGGATGCAGGTTTGTGACATTGTACAGGAGGCAGGATCAAGACCACCCCAAGAAAAAGAAATGCAAAAGGCAAAATGGCTGTCTGAGGAGGCCTTACAAATAGCTGTGAAAAGAAGAGAAGTGAAAAGGCAAAGAAGAAAAGGAAAGATATACCATTTGAATGCAGAGTTCCAAAGAATAGCAAGGAGAGATAAGAACGCCTTCCTCAGAATGAAAGAAAGCCTTCTCAGGGATCAAGCAAAGAAATAGAGGAAAACAATAGAATGGGAAAGATTAGAGATCTCTTCAAGAAATTAGAGATACCAAGGGAAAATTTCATGCAAAGATGGGCTCGATAAAGGACAGAAATGGTATGGACTTAACAGAAGCAGAAGATATTAAGAAGAGGTGGCAAGAATACACAGAAGAACTGTACAAAAAAGATCTTCATGACTAAGATAATCACAAATGGTGTCATCACTCACCTAGAGCCAGACATTCTGGAATGTGAAGTCAAGTGGGCCTTAGGAAGCATCACTACGAACAAAGCTAGTGGAGGTGATGGAATTCCAGTGAGTTATTTCTAAATCCTGAAGATGATGCTGTGAAAGTGCTGCACTCAATATGCCAGCAAATTTGGAAAAACTCAGCAATGACCACAGGACTGGAAAAGGTCAGTTTTCATTCAATCCCAAAGAAGAGCAATGCTAAAGAATGCTCAAACTACTGCCAATTGCACTCATCTCACATGCTAGCAAAGTAACGCTCAAAATTCTCCAAGCCAGGCTTCAGCAATACATGAACATGAATTTCCGGATGTTCAAGCTGGATTTAGAAAAGACAGAAGAACCAAAGGTCAAATTGCCAACACATCCATTGGATCATCAAAAAAAAGGCAAGAGAGTTCCAGAAAAAACATATATTTCTCCTTTATTGGCTACGCCAAAGCCTTTAACTGTGTGGATCACAGCAAACTGTGGAAAATTCTAAAGAGATGGGAATACCAGACCGCCTGACCTGAGAAATCAGTATGCAGGTCAAGAAGCAAAGTTAGAACTGGACATGGAACAACACTGGTTCAAATAAGAAAAAGAGTATGTCAAAGCTATAAATTGTCACCCTGCTTATTTAACTTATATGCAGAGTATATCATGAAATGGGCTGGATGAAGCATAAGCTGGAATCAAGAGTGCTGGGAGAAATATCAATAACCTCAGATATGCAGATGACATCACCCTTATACCAGAAAGTGAAGAAGGACTAAAGAGCCTCTTGATGAAAGTGAAAGAGGAGAGTGAAAAAGTTGGCTTAAAACTCAACATACAAAAAACTAAGATCATGGCATCCAGTCCATCACTTCATGGCAATAGATGGGGAAACAGTGGAAACAGTGAGAGACTTTATTTTGGGGGGCTCCAAAATCATTGCAAATGGTGACTGCAGCCATGAAATTAAAAGACGTTTGCTCCTTGGAAAAAACCTAGCAGCATATTAAAAAGCAGAGACATTACTTTGCCAACAAAGGTCCATCTGTCAAACTATGATTTTTCCACTAGTCATGTATGAATGTGAGAGTACTATAAAGAAAGGTGAGCACCGAATTGATGCTTTTGAACTGAGGTGTTGGAGAAGACTCTTGAGAGTCCCTTGGACTGCAAGGAGATCCAACCAGCCCGTCCTAAAGGAGATCAGCCTGAATATTCACTGGAAGGACTGTTGCTGAAGTTGAAACTCCAGTACTTTGGTCACCTGAGCGAAGAACTGACTCATTGGAAAAGACCCTGATGCTGGGCAAGATCAGGAGGTGACCAAAGTACTGGAGTTTCAACTTCAGCAACAGTCCTTCCAGTGAATATTCAGGGCTGATCTCCTTTAGACGGGCTGGTTGGATCTCCTTGCAGTCCAAGGGACTCTCAAGAGTCTTCTCCAACACCTCAGTTCAAAAGCATCAATTCGGTGCTCACTTTCTTTATAGTTTAGCTCTCACATTCATACATGACTAGTGAAAAATCATAGTTTGAACAGATGGACCTTTGTTGGCAAAGTAATGTCTCTGCTTTTTAATATGCTGGCTAGGTTTTCTTCCAAGGAGCAAACGTCTTTTAATTTCATGGCTGCAGTCACCATTTGCAATGATTTTGGAGCCCCCAAAATAAAGTCTCTCACTGTTTCCACTGTTTCCCCATCTATTTGCCATGAAGTGATGGGACTGGATGCCATGATCTTAGTTTTTTGTATGTTGAGTTTTAAGCCAACTTTTTCACTCTCCTCTTTCACTTTCATCAAGAGGCTCTTTAGTCCTTCTTCACTTTCTGTATAAGGGTGATGTCATCTGCATATCTGAGGTTATTGATATTTCTCCCAGCACTCTTGATTCCAGCTTATGCTTCATCCAGCCTGGCATTTTGCATGATATACTCTGCATATAAGTTAAATAAGCAGGGTGACAATTTATAGCTTTGACATACTCTTTTCTTATTTGAACCAGTCTGTTGTTCCATGTCCAGTTCTAACTGTTGCTTCTTGACCTGCATACTGATTTCTCAGGTCAGGCGGTCTGGTATTCCCATCTCTTTAGGAATTTTCCACAGTTTGCTGTGATCCACACAGTTAAAGGCTTTGGCGTAGCCAATAAAGGAGAAATATATGTTTTTTCTGGAACTCTCTTGCCTTTTTGATGATCCAATGGATGTTGGCAATTTGACCTTTGGTTCTCTGTCTTTCTAAATCCAGCTTGAACATCCGGAAATTCATGGTTCATGTATTGCTGAAGCCTGGCTTGGAGAATTTTGAGCGTTACTTTGCTAGCATGTGAGATGAGTGCAATTGGGCAGTAATTTGAGCATTCTTTAGCACTGCTCTTCTTTGGGATTGAATGAAAACTGACCTTTTCCAGTCCTGTGGTCATTGCTGAGTTTTCCAAATTTGCTGGCATATTGAGTGCAGCACTTTCACAGCATCATCCTTCAGGATTAGAAATAGCTCCACTGGAATTCCATCACCTCCACTAGCTTTGTTCGTAGTGATGCTTCCTAAGGCCCACTTGACTTCACATTCCAGAATGTCTGGCTCTAGGTGAGTGATGACACCATTGTGATTATCTTAGTCATGAAGATCTTTTTTGTACAGTTCTTCTGTGTATTCTTGCCACCTGTTCTTAATATCTTCTGCTTCTGTTAAGTCCATACCATTTCTGTCCTTTATCGAGCCATCTTTGCATGAAATTTTCCTTGGTATCTCTAATTTTCTTGAAGAGATCTCTAATCTTTCCCATTCTATTGTTTTCTCTATTTCTTTGCCTTGATCCTGAGAAGGCTTTCTTTCTTTCATTCTTTTTTTTTTTTTTTGAGGAAGGCTTCTTATCTCTCCTTGCTATTCTTTGGAACTCTGCATTCAAATGGGTATATCTTTCTTTTTCTTCTTTGCTTTTCACTTCTCTTCTTTTCACAGCTATTTGTAAGGCCTCCTCAGACAGCCATTTTGCCTTTTGCATTTCTTTTCTTGGGGTGGTCTTGATCCCTGCCTCCTGTACAATGTCACAACCTCATCCATAGTTCTTCAGGCACTCTGTTTATCAGATGTAATCCCTTGAAGCTAATTGTCACTTCCACTGTATAATCATAAGGGATTTGATTTAGATCATACTGAATGGTCTAGAGGTTTTCCCTACTTTCTTCAATTTAAGTCTGAATTTTGCAATAAGGAGTTCATGATATGAGCCACAGTCAGCTCCTGGTCTTGTTTTTGCTGACTTAAAAGCTTCTTTGGCTGCAAAGAATATAATCTATCTGATTTTGGTGTCAACCATCTGGTGATGTCCATGTGTAGAGTCTTCTCTTGTGTTGTTGGCAGAGGGTGTTTGCTATGACCAGTGCGTTCTCTTTGCAAAACTCTGTTAGCCTTTGCCCTGCTTCATTTTGTACTCCAAAATTATATTTGCCTGTTACTCCAGGAGTCTCTTGACTTCCTACTTTGCATTCCAGGTCCCTATAATGAAAAGGACATCTTTTTTGGGTGTTTTTCTAAAAGGTCTTGTACATCTTCCCAAGTACTGCATTTCAGACTCTTTTATTGGCTATGATGGCTACTTTATTTCTTCTAAGGGATTCTTGCCCACAGTAGTAGATATAATGGTCATCTGAGTTGTAAACCCCCCATTCCGGTCCATTTTAGTTCACTGATTCCTAAGATGTCGATATTCACCCTTGCCGTCTCCTGTTTGACCACTTCCAATTTCCCTTAATTCGTGGACCTAACATTCCAGGTTCCTATGCAATATTGTTCTCCATAGCGTCAGACTTTATTTCCATCACCAGTCACATTCATACCTGGGTGTTGTTTTTGCTTTGGCTTCATCTCCTCATTCTTTCTGGTTGTTTTTCCTCTCTTCTCCAGTAGCATATTGGGCACCTACCAACCTGGGAGTTCATCTTTCAGTGTCCTATCTTTTTGCCTTTTCATGCTGTTCATGGGGTTCTCAAGGCAAGAATACTGAAGTGGTTTGCCATTCCCTTCTCCAGTGGACCATGTTTTTGTCAGAACTCTCCACCACGACCCGTCTGTCTTGGGTGGCCCTACATGGCATGGCTCATAGTTTCCTTGAGTTAGACAAGGCTCTGTTTTGGTTATTTAATGGATTTGCCAATTAAACACATTTAGAAATTTTGCATTACATTTATATATTTAATATATTTCACTTATCTCTAAAAATTGACTAGTAAACTTTCCCAGGGGCTTAAATAATTCTTATAAATTCAATATGTTAAACTCAAATGCAACAAAGTTAAAGTTCTCTTAAAAGTTAGTGCTATTCCCCATATTTAAAAGATTTCAACACTAAGCAATAAGTCTATATCAAGTACTCAGTTAACACATTTAAAGTATAAATTAGAAATTTGACACTCTAATTGACTTAATTTCTCCTAAGTATTCCTAATACAGAAGATACTAAATTTGCACATATCCCCTAATCTCATAGAACGACAATATGGCTTTGATTATCTTAGATATTTCTGTACTTGATTCTGAAACTTCCTGGAGTGGAAAGGTACTTCTCCCCATTTTACTGTCCTAGACAGTTTTGGTATTACTGTCTCGGCTTGCCTGAGGTTAGACAATGACTGGAAATCTCAGGAGGTTTACTGTATTCTTTTCGGTGACTGTGATGGGACACATTATACCTAGTTCTTGCAGCTTTGACTTTGACTCTGTGATTTCCAGAGCCAAGCAGCCCTTTAACCCTCAAACATCTAATCGCTGCAGGGAAGGCTACCACTCCTTGCTCTTTGACTTTTAAGATTTGTAAATAAGTATAGCGCTGTAACACTTCAAATTTTATGGAATCTCACAGAGCTCTTGTGCATTTCAAAATGATATCAAATTGAATTTTAGGTCTCTCTCCTGGCTCCTAATTTTCCCCAGCTTCCTGGTCACAGTCCTGAGAAACCTGTCAGGGATTCCTGTGTTATGCTGCCAGAGGACTTGCACAAACCCTTGTAACCAGAGATAAAACACCCATGATTTTTCTCAGAACAACTTTACTTGTTTACCGGAATCAGGTATCCATAGGTGCTTCATTTTGCCTGTATAACATGATTTTCAAGTTATATTTTCAAGATTTTCAACTGGCCATCCAGTTATGCTATTTTGGTTTTCAGCCCTGGATTATGATAACACTGTTCCTCCTCCTTCCTGTACCACCATCCAGCCTCCTGCTTCTTCTTTTCTCTATAACACACGATAAGTGAGTACCTGCTTTTCAGCTGGGTGTGGTTCTAGAATAAACAGATAGATGAGATAGAGGTTAAATCAAAACACACTAAAAATGATTTAAAAGTTTAAAAACATTTGAGATAAAACTTTCATATGTAAGACGCGCAAATTTTAAGTATTAATATAAGCTCAATGAATTACCAACAACTTAGAAGTTTTCATACACTGGCCTTCAAACTGACAATTCAAACAAAAGTTCATTCATTTTATTGGGATATTGTGTTCATTGGTATTGAACTTTTAATAAAATTTCAGTTATCCCCTTATGAGCATGAATATCCAAATAAAATGAATGGACTTTGGCTTGAATTGTCAGTTTGAAGCGCCATTACTCAGAAATTTATGCATTGCTGGTTTGAAGCAGGGTCGGTATATTTCTATTTTCTAGTTCTGTGTGGCCTGAGAGCTAAGAATGGTTTTTATATTTTTAAAGAATGTAAGACAAAATAGAAGAAGGAGGAGGAGAAAGAGAAGAAGCAGAGACTATATGTGGACTGCAAAATTTAAAGTAGTTACTATCTGACCCTGTACAGAAACGTTTACTGTCCTAGAGCCATAGAAGAAAGAAAGCTAACTGTCAGCCAAGGATAATGGTGGCTTTCCTCTTCTCTCTAGTCCAGGAAGCCAGATGTGTCAACAGCCTTCTTTTGACTAGCATTAACATGTTGCTCAAATCAGAAAAGGGTTTAAATTTTTACTAGCTTATGTCAGCCCCACCCTAGTGAAGTTAAATACAAGGAAGAGTTTGCCCCAAGCCCTGTGCTGGAACCACTAAGTCAAGACACACAGAGGTCATTGACCTTAATCCTGAAATGAACTCAACAGTTCAGAAATACAGGAAGAGTTATGGCTATGTCGAACTATTTTCAAGGCTGTGAGTGTATTTTGAAGACTTTGTCACAGATACTGTCATCATTGGCTGCTAAGGGGTCCCTGGGACTTATGCAGCAGGTGTGTGTGTGGTGCGGGGCGGGGGGCTGGGGGCAGAAATCGGGGACTGGACTCCAGGGCTGTGAGTTGATTTCCAACCTTATCCCCATCTCTCTTCTCCGGATGATCCACATGCCTCATCAGGTCCAGTTAGCAGTGTGTTTCCACTGTCAAGCTCCTCCTCTCCAGAGGGGAGTTCTGGTTCATACAGGGCAGCTGACCAGCTTTGGGTCTGATAACTGAAAAGGGTCAGTGGGGGAATTCCAGTGGTGATGTTGGAATTGTTGTTGAGGTTTGGGTTGGTCTGTATTGTTGCACTGACTATGGTTACTGGCATACAGAGGGGGCTAGAAATAACTGGGAGAGTAGTTGAGCTCTAATAAAAATGGGTGGGTCTTGGGGAAAGTTGCCATGGAAAGGAAAATAGCATGCAAGCTAGGAAATATGTGCAAAAGCCAAGTTACACAGGCTGAACTAAGATGCCTGGGGTTAGAGACATTGCCATTTGCTGGGTTCCAAGCTCAGTAGGGCACACTGCACACCAGGCTTATGGCAGGAGAGTGAACTACTTACCTGCTCATTTG